>NC_056725.1:888983013-889283013 GCF_019279795.1 Protopterus annectens
TTAAAATACAGAATGCTGCATAATTTGTGTAGAGCACAAATTTGCATTTAACTGCCAAACTAAATGAAATGAAAATTCTTGGGAGCAGCCCATTTTTATCAATATCGAGTTCACTGAGGGAAATAGCTTGTGAGACCTGCTCCCTATCTCAGAAGTAGTGGTATCCCTGAGTATTCAGATGAATATGTATGTATGTACATATGCACGTTTGTGTATGCATGCGTTCATCTATTTATTGATGTCACATGTTTAATTGGGGTAGAGCACTGATCTCACAGACCATCTTCATTTTCTGCCGTAGTCTCTATAGTCAAGGTAAATAAAATATTATGCAGTTATATGGAACAAACAATTGACATAAGTTGAGTAGATACAGAAACAATCTAAAGAATACAGAGTAATTTTTAGGAGTGTGAGCTTACATGAAGGTGAAGCCTCCCTTAAAAACCTAAGTTGTACCACTTTGAAGGAGCAATTTTAATGAATTATCCTATTCGATGAAATTCCTTCTATGAAGGGGCCATACCCAAATTGTTACATCACTAACCTTCCAGGCAGTTTTGTACACTATTGTACAGAAAATGTCAGACAGAATTAAACTAACATCTTCTCTGTGAACTTTAAGCTATCCCCCACAATACCTTCAACCATCTGCACAAAAAGCTAGCAGACCAGTTTTGTGGCTAATAAACAGAAGTCTATGACAGACTATATAGCATTCATGTGTCCACTTGCAAAAAAAAAGGGGGGGGGGCTGCGTATCAACATATCATGCAACACATAGATCAGAGCTGTATTCTATCAGATATTCAGCATGCTGGTTTTTGGCTACCATACGGTATGTGCATTACCCTAGTGATGTTAACTTTGCATGCAAGGAACACCTGGAAAAGGGTATCTTGCCCATTTTCTGGGAACCATATTCCTAGCAGCATCAAAAAGCTTCTGATACTGTCACCAGCCATTGTCCATCAGAACTGAAACTGGCATTAGCCAGAAGGAGTGCAGCTGGTGTCTGAAATTACTTACTTCTTGTTTAGAATCAGTAAAATACAAACATTGTTCATCTTTTTCCAAAACTGCAAGGTTCTATTCTTTGTTGACTTCGGCATGCCCATTTTTCTAATCAATATGAATCATAGCTGTACAACTTCTTCTTTGTTGTAGTGTGATGGTAATTCTAAACAGACAAGACGCATACAAGCATGAATCTGGACATTTCTGTACAGATTTCATTAACTTTACTCTGTAGCTGATCTGCACAGTGTTCATAGGAATCTTCAGAAGCTTTTAAGAAAAAAACATTTGCTTATAGGTGCAATAAAAAGTAAAGCTGCATTTTTTTCAAACACTTGTTCACTACCAGCACTTCTAAATGCAGAACAACCAATGCAGGGAGTGCGTTGAAAGAAAGTGAATTTGGTTCTAAGCACCTGGACCTATTCATTTATTTTAACCTGCAGTTCACGAAAAATTGCACATCGGGGGCTTCTGAAATAAATCAGCTACTTAGAACCACATATAGACTGGGTACTGCAAATAAAAAGAAGCCAAGAAAAGAATAGCATGAAAAATATTATTTCCACAATTACTGTAGAAATCGATTGTGACTAAATAAATTCTGTGATCCACAGCCTAAGGGTAAACAAAGAAATGTTTTGAATGCATTATAACAAATTCTTACAGAAAAAAAAGACATAAGTGCACCAGTCTCAATGAGATTCAGTAGCCAAAGCTAGACATTCAAATAACGCCAGTATGGCTGTAATTAAGCCACAAAGCTATCTGAAACTGAACTGCCCTTCTCTGTCTGTCCTACTGAAATGACATGTACTAAACAGATACTCTCTCACTGGATATTATAGCCATTTCTTATACATGGAATTTATAACCTGCCTGCATACCTTCCCATGCATTTTGAATTAGTCTGTGCAAATACCGGCTTCATTAAGGTGTAACAAATGTGTCGTATCATTTCCTTCTCTTTTGGTATAATAACTGACACCTCATACTCACTGATGTATATAGAGGCACTTCACGGACTTTGAAGGACTACAGTTTAACTCAATATACAAAATACTTTCTTACCAATATAATTACTTCATGAGTTATTATACTATTTTGACATTTTCAGTTGCAGTACCATTTTTCAGAAGACTAGGTGCCTGACTTTTGTGTACTGTGTAATTTATTTACATACTCACTGTAACTTTCCCATAAGCATTTTTTTGCTGCTAAGATGAAGGAAAAAAATGTTCACTGAATACTCACGTGGTTTATGGTGCAGTACTGTGTCCCCTGTGGAACTGCTGCATATTAGGGATCTCTTGTAAATGATTACTAAGATTAATATCAGTGGGTACATTCTGGCCATCAATATCTAAACAAATCAGGTGAGAGGATGATTAGAACTTTATAAATAAAATAAATAATTTGGTGAAGCAAGTTGCCTTACACTTGGAAAAGAACACAATAAATAAAATAGTTTGTTTGTAATAAATGGATAAAGTCATAAGGAAAATATGTAATCATAACCTAAAGAGTACGTCTGGTAATAGTGTTTATATTTCTTATATTTTATGCAGTGTACTTTCTTAGTTGTGTTAGACATTTTAGTATGTCAGCTTTACTGTTGCCAAGTGTGTATTACTGAATATTTGATCTAGACTGTCTGCTGTGTTATATGTCTCTTTCCTGCTCTCCTGTTATTTTGGAATGCTCCTTCACCCGTGCAAATGTACATTTAGTGTTGTTAAGTGGATTTGAGTTAAATACCTTATTTTTTTCTCTTTTCTAGTAAAGTGCTATACTTCTCTTTGACAGCAACATAAATTAATGACAGGCGTAATGTTTTTATTCACAATCCAAAGACAACAGGAACATGCCCATATCTTCTATGTGGACTCTGTAGAGAAAGTTTTCCCACAGTGAGCTGCTTTATTATTCCCTAAAGCTAAGGGCAGAGCATTATGTCATCTTATAAAACACATTCTTTGATGAAGATACAACTATAACAAGGGCTCCTGGGTAAGACAGTTGCATGGAGAAACTATAAAAACAGCAATCTGTAGAAATCTATAATCAGTCAGCTTGGTAAGTTATGTGTCCTCAAACAGAAGGGACTTATTTCCTTTTTCCACAACTTTATTGCATATGGTTATTTTTATATTAATTCTGTAATCTACTTAACTATATCTAATAATTACTGTGATCCTGATAAACCTGACAGCTGTTTTAATGTACACTACTGTGATTAAATTAGCAAGTATAAAAGAATGGCAAAAATAAAATACAATTCTATCAAGGAACTCATTCATAATTAAAATATCATCATGCAGATTTTAAGACATAACTGTACTTAATGCTACAACAAAAGTAAATGTGATGTACTTAATGCTGTCACAAAACCAAATATTATTTCTTGTGTTATATTACTGAAACGATACAATTGTGTTGATTATGTAAAAATGATATTTTTTTAAGTTTCCTATAGTATTTAAGTATAAAAACTAATGGATATATCTTATAAGTGGAAAATATGCTACGGACTCTTGCATTTAATAAGAATTATTACATATTAATCTACATTCAACTGCATATTTAATTTGATCATCAGAAAAAGGACTGTAAACACCTTTTATATATGCTGAGAACAAATAATAACTGTCTTTTTACTGACACAAAAGATTATAGAGGTATATGTAAATGAAGAAAAGCTGCTTGCGGTAAGTAATTTCTTCTCATATTGTCAACAGTTTCTGAAGCTGTATTATAGCAGTACTTGTTTTCATTTAAAAGTTAATCATTTTAGTTTCCAAAAATGAGAAATGGAATAGAAGTATCTTTGATGAAGAACTTCCAGGTCACAGAACCCTGTTGACATAGTTTGTTTTGATGTTTCTTTTTTTTCTTCACATTCATAAATGAGAATATCATTCTTTTACCATTGTTTGGTATTTATGAAAGGATGAAAGGATGAAAAGTACCTCTGAATGAAGGTCTGTTCAGGCTGTGAATGCTGTCATACTAAATTAACCTATATTAAGTGTACAATGCTATCATGCTATCTATGAAGGTTTTGAAGGCATTTCAATTAATTGCAAGTAATATAAGCAAATAAAAGTAATCAGTATGAGTTAAGGAGTTGTGAAAGCTGTGATGTAGTTACGTTCATAGTATACATTTTAGCCATCGCAACTGGCTACTATGTGCAGTGTATATTGCAGTAATGTATTAAGTGAGACAACATACACTGTTATTTTAACAACCATTTATACTGATAAGTAAGTTTCCCATATACCTGTTCCATGTGAAAATACGGATATATATCTGGAGTTCAGTTATTATATTTTGCACTTAGGAATTCATTTTTGTATTAAGCTTTCATCATTCTATTATAAATTTCTTGAAAAATTCTAGCTAGCACAAGGTTGCACCCTAGAGTTTATTATAACATTAGCTGCAGGTAAAATACAATAAATCATGTGAATTTTAGTGAAAACATTTCTTTTTAAAATTCCTAAGAAAAATAAAACAAAATTGTCATCTATTATCAGTTCTAACTGGTGGCTGATGCTGAAACCAATTAAAAGAATATGTATAAACTAAGAATCTCAAAACTGCATCCATGCATCCATACTAATAAAAGTTTAGTGTTACCTAACTCCACTGATAAACAAATATAATCATTTACAATCCATTTTTTTGTCACCAGCACTGCTCTTTTTATCCTGTATTTGTCTGAAAGTCATTAATATTATATATCTCAAAGTAACCATAACATTGAACATTTTTGAGTACTATAAAATGAAAGAGACAAATCCTCAGTGCTACACAGACAGACTGACACACACAGGCACAGACACAGGCACAGACACAGGCACAGACACACACAGACACACACACAGACACACACACAGACACACACACAGACACACAGACGCGCACACACACACACACACACACACACACACACACACACACACACACACACACACAGACACACACAGACACACGCAAAGCATTATAGCCTGTTGTGTGTGCGCATATGCATGCAAGCTTTTATGCTATGGATACATGTTACACTTTGATATCTTTTTCTATCTATCTATCTATCTGTCTGTCTGTCTGTCTATCTATCTATCTATCTATCTATCTATCTATCTATCTATCTATCTATCCATGTGTCTATCTATAGGTTCATAGGTTCATAGATAGGTACTAGGCTATTGGCCCTAGGGTGTATATAAGCCTAGCCAAAAAGGTACCCTGGCTTTTGCCACCCAAGAAAATTATTTTCCTGTGCCCCTGTCAAACAGAGCCACAGAAGTGATCCCCGGGGTGAATTTCCTATTTCCCATTCAATCATCAGGATTTTTCTTGAAGAGTGCTAATGAGGAGTTCTGTTTGACGTAGATAGGTAGTCTGTTCCAGAGTATGGGAAGTCTCTGGGACAGGAATCTATCTCTCCAGCATGTTCTGTTTATTGTGGTGACAAGGTTTAGGTCCCTAGAGCATGTAGCTCGGAGGGATTGGGATTTCTTTAAGTGGAGCATGTCCAACAGCTCTGGGTTTGACATAGCTTTGTATGTTATGCAGAGATCACTTCTGAGTAGGTGATATGTGATGGAGTAAAGCTGGAGTTTTTTGAGACGGTCTACGTAGGGCATCTGTTTGAGGCTAGTAATCCTCTTTGTGAGGTATTTCTGTGGCCTTTCCAGTTGTTGTAGATGTTTTGTGAGGTACATACCAAAAGGGGCGTTGTACTCTATAATGGGTCTAATGAGTGATGAGTAGAGGGGAACAATGACCTATTTTTTTCTGGATGAGAAACCTTTTGTGATGAGGTGTGACATGTAGAAGGATTTCCTGACCACTGTGGTGATGTGATTATCAAAGGAGAGACTACTGTCCACCTGTGTCCCAAGGTCTCTTATCACACTTTCAGTGTTAAGTAGACTACCACCTATGTGGCAGTTCATGGGTACAGCGTTTTTACCAAAGGGGATGACAATGCACATTTTGGCATTGAGCTTGAGGCCATGGCTTTGACACCAGGCATCTGTCTCAGTGATGCCCTTTTGTAGGATATCCACATCATTAGGAGTTTTGATTATGGCTCCTTGTTTGCAGTCATCTGCAAACTTAGTTAGTCAAAGATCTTCTGTGTTAGCCTGTACTTCAGAAAAGTAGATACCAAACAGGAGAGGACCCAGGACTGAACCCTGTGGTACTCCACTTGTCACTGGTCTGAAGTTGGATTTGGAGTCTGCTACTTTCACAGTGTGGGTTCTGTCAGAAAGCCATTTGGTAACCCATCTTGTGACATAGGGATTTATACCTAGTTTAGTGAGTTTATCTATAATTCCAGAGTGGGGGATGGTGTTGATAGCCTTGGCGAGATCTAGATAGGCTGTGTGAACCACCTTACCCTCATCTATGACTTTGACGACTGCTTCAAAGAAGTCTATCAGGTTTAGGAGACATGATCTGCCTTTTACAAACCCGAAATGTGTGTGGTCCAGTGTTTGGAGATTACCAATGTATTTGTTTATAAGTTTCATGATGATATGTTCCATGGCCTTGCAGACCAGGCTCATCAGGTAAATGGGGTGGTAGTTCCCAGGGTCTGTCATGGCTCCTCCTTTGTGGAGTGGGATAACTGTCGCAGTGCACCATTCAATGGGCACAAAGCCTGATGTGAGGCTATGATTGAACATGGTACTTAGGTGGGGTGCCAATTCATTCTGTAGTTTGTGTAGAACGCAGCCTGGGATGTTGTCAGGTCCCATGGCTGCTGTGTTCTTGGCTTTGGAGAGTGAGGTTTTTACCTGTGCAGCCGTGATTACAGGAACTTTGCATTCTTCCGGTATAGAGATGGGCCCCTTAGGGGGTGAGAGTGGGGTAAAGTTAGCACTGAACCTATCTGCCAGGATGTTGGCAATATCAGTTGGTTCTGTATATTTAGTGCCATTGTGCTGTAACTCATAGCAGATCTGAGTGTTGCCATTGAGATTCTTGACATAGCTATAGAATGCTTTGTGGTTGTCTTTAGAATCAGTGGTGATTTTGTTTTCGTAACTAGCTTTGGAGGATTTTATGAGAGATCTCAGCTTCTTACTGAGGCTGACCAGGGAATTCCTCCAATCATGGGATTTTACTCTTTTTTGCAATAGTTTCTTTCTTCTGTTGTAGAATTTGTTTATGGCAGAAGACCACCAGATTGCCTTCCTTTCTTGGAGGATAGCATCTTGGTTCTGTTAGGGATAGCACAATCCATGCCCTCGTGTAAGTGCTTATAAAGTGTATTTGTGTAGGATTCAGTGGTCGTACCTCTATTGTCCATCTGCATGGGTGTCGTGAAGTTTGCCACTTCTGTCTTAAGAAGTGTGAAGTTGGCTTTGGAGAAGTTTTTTACAGTTGTTTCCCTAATGGGGGTGGGGGCAGGATGTGGATATCTAGGGTGATTAGCTTGTGGTTGGATCTGACCAACGAGAAATTGACATCTGGTGTGGAACACCAGTCACCCATGTTGGCAATGACCAGTTCTTGGATATTGCTGCCCCTGGTGGGGGTGTGGATAAGTTGATCCAAGGCACTGGAATTTATGAATTCCAGAAAATGTTGAGCAAAAGAGTTGGTACATGAGTAGTTTTCCCAGTTAATGGTGGGGTAGTTGAAATCACCCATTATTAGGGTGTTGGGTTGTACCTTAATATTTTCCAGTGTATCAAAAAAAGTGGAGTGGGAATCCTGGGGCATGGTGGGGGGGGGTCTGAAGCAAGTTACAATATGGATTGCGGTCTTGCCCAGAGTTAGTTGCACTTGGATAATCTCAGATGCATTATGCTGAGCAACTAGCTTGGCGGTGTGAACATCCTTAATGAATATGAACACGCCTCCACCTTTAGTGTTTTGGTCTGGGTTAGGTGGCCAAAAGGTGTGGTATGAATTATAGCCTGATAATGCAGGGGTGCTGTCTGGAGCTTTGAACCAGGTCACTCTCACTGCAGAGATGTTGATGTTCTCCATTTTAAGGAGTGCCTTGAGTGAGTGCATTTTGAGGTTTAGACTTCTAGCATTGAGTAACATTACCCTCAGATTTTGCTTGCTTGTACCTGTTATGGTGGTGAATTTGTCATTTGAACCTTGCCTAAAAAAGGAACTATAGGGGTGGTAAGAGCCTTTGCCAATATCCAGAATCCCAAGGGCGACAGGTGCAGGCCATCTCTGGCAAAGCATTGTGGTCTCTCGATCATGTCATCCCAGGCAGACAGATACTGGATTCCCTTAAAATGACACCAGAAGCTTAGCCAATTGTTGAAGTCAATCATTTTGTCCTTGTACTGTGGTATCATTCTGGGTGATGGCAAGATGCTACTCAGGGCTAGGGTCATACCTGCCTGGGCTACAAGATTGGAGAGCTCCTCCATGTCACTTTTCATGTAGTCCATAGAAGTACTTCTCAGGTCATTCACACCAACATGGACAATGACAGAGTTATACTTGTATTTGTTGTGGAGTGACCTGAGTGCGTGTATTATGTGGCGGATCCTGGCACCCGACAGGTAGCTGACAGTAACTTTCTCCTTGTTTAGCCTGGTGAGTGGAACATCAGTGTGCCTGACTATTGAGTCACCTATGACTAGAGTGTTGGGTACGTTATGCCTTATGGGCTGTAGTGCACAGTGAGTTTGTGGGCTATGTGTCATTTGGGTTGTGTTGGGGGGTGTAGGTTGCTTGCATTTCTGCTTTGGAGGTCTCGGTTGTTTGGGCAGATATTTATTGAAAGCCTCCATGAATGTAGGTGTGAGTATTTTGCTTCTATGTGTGTGTTTTGGTGATGTAGGTTTTGAGGGACTATGTGATGAATGTGGTGAGGTGCAAGTGTTTACCTTCTCCTCTTGACTGTCTAGTCCAATCTTCGGTGAAGAGAGCTTCACTTCCAGTTTAGCTATATAAGTGCATCTCTCACAGGTTGTAGTGTTGGTTGGTAAGAGGAGAGGGTTGTCTGTGTATATGAGGCAATTGCTGCATTGCCCCAAGATGCCTGGATTCATTAGGTAGACAGGAGAAAACACCGGGAGCTGACCTTTAGACATGTCTGGATAGACGCTTATTTATTAAGTACTAAAAACTGTTTTCCTCTAGACAAGTGAGAAAAGTGGAGTGCTGTAGTAATTTGTAGCTTATTTAGTGCACACAACAAGTTCTGAACAAGTGCTGAGCTCAAAGAAACATATTTGAGTGGTAAAACTAAAAAGCTGGCTAGTTGTAAAGGAAATTTTTAAGAACAGACTTTATGGCGCCGTGAATAGTTTAACCCTAGGTAAGCGCGGGGGCTCAGGAGCTTACAAACAGTCCTGGATACAGCAAGTCTGTATATGGACTAGACTTGCTACAGGAAAGGGGGGAAACAAGCTTAGATTTTTTTTTCAGTAAAGTGGAAATTAAAGTGTAAGATGAATTAAACCACATGCATATTATTTCAATGATAACAGGTTTAATATATAAGTTGATGTTATAGAAATCTATACCACCCTCCTCCCAACTTTTGTTATGCCAATTTAGGGAGACTCTTGTTTTATTGGGGGTGCAACAAGAAGTTTAATAGAATAGAGTTTATTTTAAGACGTTTTAGAGGGGGGAGAATTGATGATTGGCTAAAAAATAAGATTTTTGGTAACATTATCATTTTGATTAAGGTAAGTCTATCCTCAAATGTGAAAAATAAATTATTCCAGGCATATGTTAGTTTGGTTATTATATCAATTAAGTGTTGCTAATTAACAAAGATTGATTTTTTATAATCAGTCTCAGTGGGTATTCCTAAGTATTTTAGCTGTGAATTATTCCAATTAAAGTTTTTATAAGAATTTAACTTGGTGGTTATTTCTTTGTTTATTAGCAGGGTTTTAGTTTTATTGTGATTAAATTTTAGCCCTGAGATCTTTACAAAAAAGTCCATAGAACTAACCATGTGGTCTAACAATGGTTCAAAATTGCCACAGGTGATTAAGATATCATCAGCAAACAATTGTATTTTAGGTGAAGATTTTTCATTTATTTTAAAACCTTCAATATTTATATTACATCTTATAAAGTTGGCAAATGGCTCTATAACAAGTGCAAATAATAAAGGGGATAAGAGGCATCATTGCTTGCTACCTTTTAAAATATCAAAGGGACTAGACATAAAGACCCTATTTTAACAAAAGATATAGAATTGGCATAAAGATTTTTGATTAGTTCTATGAAACCATTGGAAGAGTTGTATTCATTTACTACTCTGAACAGAAATGTCCAAATTAAAATTAAAAGCTTTATCCATGTCTAGACTTTATTATGGAGAATTCTTTTTTGTTTTTTTGCCATGTCAATCAAGGAAAAGAGCCTAATTGTGTTATCATGAACTTTCCTGTTGATTACAAATCCAGTCTTTGGTTCAATATATCTGCCAGTATAGACAAAGATCTTGTAGTCTACATTTAAAAGGGATATTGGTTGATAGGATGAGCAAACAGTAGGCTCTTTATTTGATTTTAAAACGGGAAGATAAGGGAATATTTCCATGAAGGGGGAATGTTAGCGGTACTGTTAGCTTCACTGAAATTATTTAATAATATTTTAATAATGTTATCAAGTAAAAGTTTATATAACTCTGGAATGATTCCAGACAAACCTGATGCTTTATTTGCTTTAAGATTTTTAACTTGTTCTTTTAATTGTCTAAGAGAAAAATCTTTATCTATCTTATTGTTCTGTTCTTTTGGTAGTTTATGATGTCTGTTTTATTTTAAAAACCCATCCATCAGTTTGCAGTTACTCAGGTGTGGCTTTGTTTATTGATTTCTTCATACTATTTGCTAAAACATCTCAGTATATCTTTCAAGTCTGTTGCTTTAGTAGCTTTATTTCTTTCCTTATAGGCAATCTCCTTTATATGATTTATTTTATTCATGTTCTTTGATCTGATAGCTATCTTATGGAGACTTTTGGAGTTTATTGAGTACAACTGTAGTTTGATTTTTTTTCTAAATTAATTGAAATCTTGTGTTGTAGTTTGTCTAGGTATTTATTATTTAGTTTTTTCAACTGACTGTTTACTGTTTTATCATTAGGTTTAAATTTTAATTTTAATTTATCAATTTCAGCTTGGAGAACATTTAACTGTTTGTATCATTCTTTTCTTTTAGATATATACCAGTTTTTAACTTTATCATATAAACAGAGCTTTAGTGTATCCCATAGCATCATATCAGTAACCTCGCCAATGTTAATGAGGTCTATAAACTGATTAATCTCACATTCATGAAAGCTTTTTATTTTGGTTATATATGCTGGGATTCTTTGATAAAAAAATAAATTATTTGGGCTTAATGTTATTTTAAATGAAATTGCATTATGGTTAGACAAGGGACATTAAAAAAATCAGTACCTCTTTTATTTTGGAATATAGAGTGTTAGATACCAAAATTTTGTCAGTATTGATCTGAGTCCCAAATCTGTAAGAATAGTGATTATATTTCAATGAAGATGCTAATTTTAGGCTAGCTAAATCCCTCCTATTCATTATGTTGATGTAATAATTTAGATGTTTTTCTATAGAAGATACTTCGGAATGTTTAGCATTAGTAGAGTCTTTGTCTGATAGAATGCAATTTAAACCACCAGCTAGCAACATTTCTCCCTTGGAATATAGTGTAATAATATCTAGATAATTCTTCATTGTATTAGTACCTCTCCCAGGTATCCAAAAAGTATTTGCAAAGGTGTAATGTTTTTTCAAATTCTTTTACCACCATATACAGCATACCATTCTCATCAGAATAGAAATCAATGATTTTAGGTAAACCTCACTTTTTTCAGAGGATAACAATACCTCTTATTTTGGCACCAAACTGAGAACCATCTAAGATGGAATAGTCTTTTAACAGAATCCTCTTTAAATCATCAGTCCATAGGTGAGTTTCTTGTAAAAAATGATGGCTGATTTATTCAGTGTTAAATATTTGTTTAAGCTAGTTCTCTTCATTGGGTTGTTTAACCCCTGATATTTAAAGAAAGGCACTTATATGCCGGCATCTTTTAGACCATAATGTTTAGAAACTACTTTATTGTGATTTAGTGCAGTAAGCATTAAAATAACATGAAAGCAACTTGTTATGGGCAAAACAGTGAAGTTATAGTGAAAACTATAATGTTAAGAACATTTTTAACCCTCAACATGGAAATATTCCATGCCTATTGAAAATATCATACAAACCACTAGCAATCAACACCATATCACCAACAAACTCAATGTTGCTTCTGCTTCTTGTACATAATCTAAAACTAGCTGAAAATATTTTACACAATCATAGAAGATGTATAACTATAGAACAAAGTAAATACTAAATAACAATAATAAAAAAATAGATATAAGGAACTGTCAAAGAAGAAAATAAATCAATATCTGCTCACATATGATACTTTACATCTGAACATATCTGGCATTCATTTATATGTTGACTCCCTTATTATAGATATATTGAAACTGTGCTTAAAACTAAGAAGGAATATATGAAATAAATTTCTTTTTGTTATGAGTAAATGCTGACTTTAGAATGCAAACACATTTGTTTATATGTACCTTACTGTAGAATATATAACTTGATATACTTCTAAAAAAGTTTGTGTCTTAGTACCTAAGTTAACACATTACACACACACACACACACACACACACATATAAATATATATATATATATATATATATATATATATATATATACACACACACACACACACACACACACATATATATATATATATATATATATATATATATATATATATATATATATATATATATATATATATATATATATATATATATATATATATATATACATTTATTACAATACTTAACATTCATAAGAACAACCTTTTCATTAATATAGAAGCTCATCAAATCTCTCACACAGATGCAAAATTTGTAGAAATGGCATATGTAAACCTTATTATTTACGACCATTTTTGTCATCCAACATGACTAAAAAAAAAAAAAAGCCTACTGACATGTCTGCTTTTTGTAGACATTTTGCATATTTTGAATAAGTATATGTGTTTCAAATGTGTTAGTTCCACTGATCCTAGAAGGGAGGCAAACCCTGTTCTACTAGCTTGCAAAATATATCTGTCACATTGTCTAACAAGTGACTGTTATTTCAGCTGGTTGTACTTCACCAATGATAGCTAAAACTTTCCTATAACATATTCAGTGTACCAGCTGCAAACAGAATAGAACACTGAATAATATTGGCTTAACCAGTTAATAAAATATAACTTGGCAAATATGTGTTCACCCAGCCACTGTATTCAAGGATTAGTAAAGAACTACTATGGGTCCCACATCAAAGGTATCCTTGTGCAGCATGAAATTGTCCCCCTTACAATGTTTAAACTGATAAACTAATAGTGTGAATCTCAGTAAACACTTTTAAAGCTCAATTAAATTATTATTATATTAAAATATAGTACTTACAGGTCACAATGAAATAAAAATGACATTTTACAAGTTGAAACGGTTAAAAGTCAATTTCTACTTTCTGTTTTACATTCTGGATGCTTCTTGCTTCTGAGAAGTCAAAGGTCACATTTTACTTCCTCACTAACTCATGAAATATTCCTCCATGAAAACAAAATATTGAAGAGACACACAGAAGCTTGAGGCATGCAAAAAGACTGATCAAAACTCTTCTAAGATTAGTCCGCGGACACATTCTGCAAGCAGTGAATTGTCCAAAAAACATTTTTTGCCTCTCACCCCTTTTTCTCCCTTAATCAACTGGCTGAAGAAAGTTAAATAACATTAAATGCTTAGATACATCATTAAAACAGATGAATTCTAAAGACTTCACAGAGCATGAACTATATCAATCCCCCCACATTCAGAAACACTAAATGTACTTGTCATATTGGGTTACAGTGATAAAAAACAGTTGAAAATTCACATTTCTGTCTAAGCAACTGCATTTCCCTGCTGTCAAAACCCAGTCTCCAGACCCAAACCCATTCAATTAAAATACTCATTTATTATAATATTATTGAGAAAAAATGGGAAGGGGACAAGGAAGAAGATGAAGAATATTAATAAAACATTTTAAATGTGTTACTTCCCTTTATATTCATTAAAACTTGGTTACAATAGCTTATAGGAAAAACTTAGCTTTACTTAGTGGAAATATTAGAGAGTTACAGTGATTGGGAAGTGGGTATCCATAAACTAGTTTGTTGTAAAATAACAGAAAAGTGTTACCTTTGGTCTTTGGATGAGTTTCATTTAAGAGATGTTCACAACAACATAAAGTTTATTTGTCTCTGAATATTTTTTTTTTATTTTCTTTAACTGTCCAGTTATTCCTTGTAGCCTGTCTTTTTAAAGATGTACTCAGGTCCATATCATCAACAGGGTTCAGAAGATTATTTTTCTGAATTAATGAAATAGCTTCTTCTAGTGTCAAATGTTTTCTTCCTCTCAGGCAAAAATAGTCTTAGTTTTGCAGGAATGATCAAATGAGTTTCAATTACAACTTTCTTCATTGATTTTAGTAAAGGAATACAGACTTTCCTTTTGAGACCACCAGAGAGGAATAATCATTATCAAATCTGATCAGAGAATCACTAAGTTTTAAGGGCGAAGCAGACCAGGCTGTTTTCAAGACTAGGTCCTTGTTTTGGCTAGAAAAGTATTTTACTATAATTGATCTAGGATGAGAAAGTTTTTTACTTAAAGACACTTCTGCCAGAGACCTATGAGCCCTTTCTACTCCATATGACAGAGCTTCAGGAAGGTTTCGTATTTTGGGATCCAAGAGGATAGGAAGTTTACCATGTTGCAATCGTCTAGTTGTTCAGGGACCCCATAGATCTGGATGTTATTTCTTCTTGCCCTATTCTCCAGCTCGTCAATTTTAAACAGAGATGTATTATTCTGCTGAAGAATAAAGTCAATAGTGTGTTCTCCTTCGATAGTCTACTGTCTATGTCTGTATCAGAATGTTCTATAGCTGATACCTGGGCTTTCTGTTGTTTAATAACATCCTTAATTAATTCAATTTGTTTTGTGCAGTCTTCTTTTATTTTATCAACTTTGGAGTCTAGTTTATTGATTTTAAGGAAAGATATTGAATATTACAGTGAACTGACTGTAGCTCCTTCTTCACCTAGTTTTCTTGTGAAGCAGCCTTAGAGTGATTCATCTTCTTACAGTGAATCTTTTGTCTTGAAATTTTGACATGCAAGTATTTGAAATATATATTATTTTTTCCAGCAAAATGACCAACAAAGTTTCCAGTTAAATAATTCAGCTCTTTTAGATGATTTTTGATGAAAATGACAAAGTAATCCTGTCAGATATGCATGAATGAAGCAGAGCAAAACTCCTGTGCAGCTAACTGCTTGCCATCTTGGCCACACCCCCTACCTTACATAACTCTTAAATAATGCTCTAATCACTTAAAGAACTTGGACACTTAATAATACCTGATTGCTCTATGAGAATTATCTTGACTCAGTTTTCTGGAAGAAAGTTTCCTTTTAAATGTTATGGTTCATTAATATATTAGAAACAAGTTTTTGTTTTTTGAATACCTGATGAAATTGTGACTTACAGATAAACCTCCATTGCCTTTTGGTGTTTTGCTCAGTTTATTTAAGTGAGCAGTATATAAACTAAATATCTTAGAGAACTTGATTTAAGTCATCTGGGTAATATGCAAAGCCTATGTATGAAACATGGTTAAGCTCTTATTTGACTTATTTATGATACAGTACTTGATTTATTAAATAACATGTCATTTTTTGTTTTTCTACTGACTTTCCTCCTAAAAGCTACATTTACACTTTATTCATGCAGCCACTTTTTAAAATGTCAGAATAAACCTCACAATAAGTATACAGTGGGAATTATTTAACATTTTGGGAGTACAGTGAAGACAAGATAAAGTCAAGTACCATCACAACGTCCAAAGTATTGATTAATCTGGAGCAATTCCATATCCTGAATGCAGTATTATACTTGTAACATTATCTGTGTTAACAAAGAGTGCATTTTCAAAAAGGAATACAAAATATAATAAATAATGAAGAATATACTTTAAGGAACAGTGTGCCTTTTTAACTTGTCAAAATAGTTCCTATGAAACAAATGAACAGTTATAGCTTTTCATTGAAAATGATGATTATTTATAGTCTGTTGCTCAAGGACATTGGGGCGAATCTATTTAGACCCCTTTTAGACATTACCAGTGCATACATCAACAGTTAAACATACTTTCATTTCCTGCTTTTTTACTTTCACCCAAGTGCGTTACCACTTTTTTTTAACACTTACTGTTTGCACAGACCCTCACACAGTTGTTTTTCTTGAGGAATTAGGTTCAATATTAGAATAATGCTGAAACAAATACAGTGTACTGTTAATGCTTGGCTCTTTTGCTGGCTGTGTTTCTCTTACTCAACTTGTTTCACTATCATTTTCCACTAACACCCTTGAAAAAACAGGATTATTTTTAGTTCTGATTGCATAAGAACATGCTAGTAATGTAAACTAAATGCACACAGAGTTTGTTGGTGAGAAAAAATGAAAACCATACAGATTTGTTGTGAAATGAGTGGCAAACAAGAAAGCAGTCAAATATCTGTACATTTATGGTAAGTACGAATAAAGTACCATATTTCTGTAAACATATGAAATGTTACAATGAATTTCACAGGAAAAAAAGTTTGGATTGTTTTTGCTTCAACCATCTTAAAGTAGTATCAATGGTAACTGGAGATTTCACACAAGGGGTGAGGGCTGCAGGAGGCAATTGAATGAGTGTAAATAAATGGAATGAGGAGAAGATATATTATGGCAGACCATATATTATGGCAGGCCATATATTGTGGCAGGTCAATGATTGTTTAACTGTGAACAAGCAACAGCCATTGTCGGTCACTTCTATACAGAGACTGCTTAGATACCACTTAGTATAACCACTTTACTGACTGCATATACCTCAGATCTTTTTCAGCAATATAGATTCATCAGATCTTGCTAAGCTTACAGTCAAAGAGACCATTAAGAACCATAGCCACATGACACAATACTGATGGGAGATTAACAATGTTCTCTATTAAATAGACTTCCTCTGCATTTCTCAAGTTAAAACTTGCAACCACTCATCCAGTCATCCAGAGTGATTGTAATGGTTAATAAGGAAGTAGTCTGTTTGATAGGTAAGGGGAGCCTATTCTAGAATTGGAGGTACATTGGGTTAGATATCTGTCGCACCATCTGGTGCTGTTACAGTGGTACTACAGATTTTGATCTCTAGAGCGGACATTTGCTTTACCACTGGTTCTGTTTAAGTGAAGGAGTGCTGGGTCATTCATAGCACAGAAGGCTAACTAGAAATTACCTTCAGGTGTTTGAGCAGAGTGAAAGGGGTTTTAGTCTATCAGTGCATCTAAGGGTACTGTGGCCTTTGATCTTTTTGGTGAGACAATGCTGAGGTCTGTCAAGCAGGTTTAGGTGCTTAGAGAGGTACATATAGAAGTATGCATTATATTCAGTGATGGAACCGATAAGAGGTGAATAAAGTGGGACTATAACTTCTTTGGGAATAGCAGAGAGACTGTAATGGATAAGCTGTGCAACGTAGAAGGATTTTCTAACACTCGCAGAGATGTGGTGGTCAAAGGAGAATCTGTCATTAACACATTTCCAAGTCCCTGACAACTGTGTCAGAGTTAAGTGCAGTTTTACCTATTTAGTAAGTGGTTGCGAGGCTAGCTTTACCAAAGTAAACTATGCTGCCTTTATTGATGTTGAGGATAAGTTCACAATTAATACAGACCTTGCTGGAGAATTTGTGTATCAGAATGAGATCTGATAACTGTCTCCAGTTTGCAATCATCGGCACACTTTATTAGGAGTAATCCCTTTATTCCAGCTTTTTTATGTGAGAAAAAGATACCAAAGAAGAGGGAACCCAAGGCAGAGCCCATGGGATATTACTGGTAATATATTTTCAATCTAGAACAAATATCGTCTGACCTTAGCAGATAATAGGCCATCAGTCTGAAGACTGCAAGTGGTCAGAATCAAACCCTGTACCTTGAATCTGTGAGGTAAAAGTCTTAACCCTTATGCCAGCCCTTGTCACAGCATCATTTCTGTCAGACAACTAATTACCAATTTTGCAAACTATGTATGGTTTAATGTTGAGTTGGGAGAGTTTGTTAATATTTGTAGCATAGCAGATAGTACCAAAGGCTTTGGCAAGGTCCAGATAAGCAGTTTGGGCTGTATGCTCGTTATCCATAATCCTTTCAAAGAGCACAGCCAGGTTGAGCAGGCATGATCTGCCTTTAACAAATCAGCTGTTACAGGAAAACTGAAATACTGATGTCCATTTTTATCTATTGCATATGATGATACATAACTTCCTTTATGGAAACACAGCCCTTGATACAAAGGACTAGCTGTCTACTATTCAGTAAATTGTATGCATTAAACATACTTCTTTCATTACCAGATTGCGATAATCTTATCTTTTCCTTCTGATTTTTTCCAAATGAGTGCATACATGCTACTTTTGCTTATAGCCTGCAAAATAATAATAATGATAATAATTTCCTACAATGTTCTAGTTATATAAATGGCAGTCCATGCAGTGTAATACAAAATATTAACTGTCTTTCATCTCTTTATTTCTAAGTTTCCTTTGCTGTGTTAAGAAAAGTGGAGTCAAATGTCCTGATTAGGAAGACATGCACCACTGGATCGTGCAACTGTTCTGTATGATATAAAATGAATACAAGCTATTTTGCAACATCAGAAGCCATTGAGTTCTGCTACAGTTCATTCAACGGTTCCTGCATGAGATCCATAAGATTAGTCAGCACACAATACATCATGTATGTTGCACTGTGTTCAGCAATTTTGATGACTGTTATTGGAAATGTGACCATAATCATCTCAATTTCCCAATTCAAACAGCTTCACACTCCTACAAATTATCTTCTTCTTTCTTTGGCGGTCACTGACTTTCTGGTAGGAAGCTTTGTTATGCCATACAGCATGGTGCGATCGATTGAAACCTGCTGGTATTTTGGAGACTTATTTTGTAAGATCCATACTAGCACAGACATCATGTTAAGCACGTCATCAATACTGCACTTGTCTTTCATTTCCATTGACAGGTACTATGCTGTGTGTGATCCACTGAGATATCCAGCACTGATTTCTGGCTCTGTCACTGGGATAATGATCATAATCTGCTGGGCAGTCTCTGCAGGAATCTCCTTTGGAATGGTCTTTCTGGAACTTAACATAAAGGGATGTGAAGCATTTTACTATCAGCATGTAAAATGTATCGGAGGATGCACTTTGTTCCTCAGTAAAGAAGCAGCGTTGCTTTCTTCCATGATCTCGTTTTACATTCCTGGCTTTGTTATGGTATGCATCTACCTAAAGATATACTCTGTGGCAAGAAAGCAGGCCAGATCTTTAAAAGATATAACAGTACGTCATCATACACAAGAAGACAGACGTAGCCAACTCTCTGGAAAAAGAGAAAGAAAAGCAGCAAAAACACTGGGGATAGTCATGGGAGTCTTTCTCACATGTTGGTTTCCATTTTTCTGTTGTAATGTAATGGATCCTTTTCTAGGGTATGCCATGCCATCTGTTTTGGTAGATGCACTAGTATGGTTTGGTTACTTAAACTCTACTTTTAATCCAATGATATATGCTTTTTTTTACACATGGTTTCAAAAAGCACTGAAAATGATTGCATCAGGAAAGCTTTTTAAACATGACTCCTCAAATGCCAGGTTACAATATTTTCATGATGAATAATCATTATATTTGTAGCATTTTGGATACTACTGCTATGCTTGTGCAGGACCTGGGGTATGAAGCAGGTACCCTCTCTGTCTTGAGTTAACATGTTCTTTGTGTGCCTGTGTGGGTTCCCCTCTGTAGTCTGTTTTTCTGTTCAAAGACATGTGAGTAGAGTAACTAAATTGAAAGTGACAGTGCTTGTAGACTTTGCTCTTATGGCCCAAGTCATTGATTAATATTCTTCTGAAAAAATACCAAGTTAACAAATTATTAAGTAAATAACTAATGCGTTTGCAGTTGTTTCCAGATGTTAATATCATTCTGCAGATAGAATTAAATGACATATTACACACCCGTGTCATACTTTTTTTAAGTAAATCTTGCAGTCTTTTTAAAGGTATCCTAGTTTTTGCCATTATTTGCTTCATAGTATACCTATATTTATAGCTTAATATGTTCAGTCTTAATTGGGTACATATTGTTTTATCTCAGTATTGGTTCTTCATCAGTGTAAAGACAGTTTTCTTCATTTAATAGCACTAATCAGTAGAAATAAATCAGCTTGTTGGCTAGAAATAGTTGGTATGTTTTCCACCACTAATAAAATCCTGGTCACCTGAGGTTCAGCTGGACAGAAAGAAATGAAGTGTCTTATGGGGTACACTCGCTATTTGGGAGGGGGGGGTTAAAATCTTCAGAAGCTGAGTAGCTATGTTTCTGGGTAAGCATTTCAGAAAGAGAGAAAGAGAGAATATCACTGTTATTAGAATATATGATGTCCAGATCCCAGCTGGTGAATTGTCATTTTTCTTATTTTTAATTTATTTATTAGTCAGGTAAGACCACTGGGCACAAGTGTTCTTTTTCAGGAGCAACTGAGAGCATTGTCTGGTTAAGTGACTTGCTCAGGACTACACAAGTTGTGGGTGGAAATTAAATTAAATAAATCAACCTCAGTAATGTAGTACAAAGCTCATTAACAACTTGCAGCCTTATGCCTCTGAGTTAAAATGTCATCCTAGAATGGTGGTTAACATGCAGTCAGAGGGAAAGGATTTGCAGCATGGTCAGAAGGAAGAGATAGGAAATTTATACAGGGACTGGGAGAAAAACACACACTGCACATGTAAACAATCAAACATATATGTTCATAACGTACAATTGCCTGTGATAGCTTACTACTAGTTACAAGAGGTCTGAAGTAATAAGACAAAACTGACTTATTTCATAATATGCTATCTGGATTATATGAAGGGAAACTGCAAAAAATGTATTGCATCTGTAAAAAAGAAACAAATATACTCAACACTATAAGGATGCTATTTTTTTGTTGTCATCAAAAGTCTATAAATTAGATATAATAAAATACTATTCATGTTATAGTTTATATGCTGAATAATTTTGTTTTCTGTACTGTAATATCTTTATGATGTTGTGATATTTTGAAGACCGATGAAAGCTATTTTTTGTGAAAATGACCACTCACAAAAATAAAAACCTGGTACTTATATTTAATTTAAAACTTGTTTTGTAGATATTCCCTGGGATTCACAAACAAGAGTGCATACTTTGCTCTAAGCCTACATGGTTAGCAATGATGTTCATTGAATATGCAAGCTGCAAAGGAAGCCTACGCATTCAACAGCACCTCTCCGTGGCTAGCACAAGTATTCCTGCCCATGAAGAGGTGCACGGAGCCTTCGGCATGCAAATATAAACATTAGGTGTTGCATGCACTCAAACCCAGTAAGTGAGAATGTGCAGAGAGCATAACAGAAGGTGAAGGCAACTTTAATGAAATAGTTAAGAGGCAGGAGAAGCTAAACAAGACAACTGTACTCAGATAATAAATGTGATTAATGCACAGAGGGCTTTCTTTACAGAAATTTATATTTATTTAAACAAGTAATCCTGTTCACTTTATTGACCCATGTACATAAGTAAAACTGGAAATGGTTACAAAGGATGTGAGAGGGACACAAAGCTATAGTGTAACAAAGGGAAATTAATGTGATAAATGCTTATAAACTGCTGAGTTGAGATAACAGCAATGGAAGATATACTGGGGAATATGTACATATACTGCAGTTATTGCATATCAAATGTGTTTCTAGAAAGTTATCTGTTGTAACTGACAGTATGCTGTATTCTCCACTTAATCATGTCTAAAGAAAAATAAATTAACACTACAGCTGTCTAATGCACTTAGAAAGATACATTTCTTTGTCATTTGTTGTCACTTGTAAACAATAGAAAGTGTATTATACATTTAAACATGTATTAGCCAAGCATGTGTTGCATATTAATGTAAATTATAAATGCAGGCACTATACATTTTCTGTGACATGCTCAGTAATATTTGTGTTACTCACATGATTGTACTGAGAATGCCTAGCTATACCTGTGTGACAGGTGTATGGAAGTACTCTGTCATTGGAATATAAACTGTGGGAGTGATCAACAGTACAATGAATTGCATTCACATGACTGATGTTAGAACACATACAGGTTAAAGAACTGTAAGGATGTCATTGCCTTATGTGTATGAAGGAAACTATACTGATGGTTGTTATGGCAGTGTACACACGTGACAATGTGGCAGTGTTGAGAAGAATCACATATACTTGTTCACTCATTCTAATAATAGTAATAAGTGATGAAAGCATTTTAAACAACCTGCATGCTGATAATGGCAGAAAGTTAGTGCATGCTGTGTATGTATGTTTGTAGCAAACTACAGAAAGACGTGAAGCATACACAGATGTGTCAGATTGACCAGGACAAAAACAGAATAATAATCAGATATACATATTACTATTTTTCTAACTGTAGCAGGTGTGACATACATAGATCCAAAATTAATAATGCTAATTTGGCATATTCAAAAATGCACATAAATTAAGGTAAAAATCAAGTGTAGTCCATCGCCTGACAAATAGGTTGTGTTTCTAAATGTCATGATGTATACCAATATGCATAGGATGTATTTTTTAAGTGTATTTTTAACATATATCCCAAATGGATAGGTATCCCTCACCAGGCAAAACCAAAATAAAAGTCAACACCAGCATTATGTTGTTAATACATCAACTAATGGGCAAACGTATCAGATGTATGGCTACAATTATTTGTGACTATGATGCATTTGTGACACTGTGGCCAATGATATGACATGTGCCCTTCCTGGTTTAAGTGTCATACCTGACATGCCAACTTGAAAAAGTGTACTAAGTACAGATGTGAATGCAATATATTTTAATTAATATATAACCCTGAAGTGAGCCTTGTTAAAATCAGTAATAAGGACAGTAACATACAACACACCATGTGTATTACTAAATGACCTGTTGTAGATTTACATTGCACATACACGAACTGTACACTGGCCTGTGACAAATGCTGTTCTCCTTTGCTCATAGGACACTAACTGCATTGCGAGGACGGTGGCAAAGCCAACGTTTTCAGAGGCTAATTCAATTAAATCTTGACAAAGAACAACAAATATCTCATGACATTCATTACTTAAGGAATCTTTGCTAAATGGTTAGCATCTATTACATCATTATATTGGGCATGCTCACAAGGAATTACAGCAAACGGTATCTTAACATCAACTAACCAAAACAAACATACCGCTCAAGTATCCAGATTTTTCGTCTGTTCCTCATAAAATTTGTGATTTTCTGTATTTTTGCAACAAATTAGTGAGGATTGAATTCACTAAATAATGATAGACATTTGTGTTTCAGACATCATGTCCTTCAACAAATGCATAGTAACACAAGATATTTTATTCTAGCAATTTCTAAGTTTGTTAGAGCAATATTTAAAATCCATCCCTATTTTGGGTGCTATGCCCCACTCCATTATTTTTGGCTTTGTCCAGATTTTTTGTGCTAAGAGGTTGACAGCCATGAACACAAACATACAAGAAAGTATCATAACACAAGCTCACTAATGCTTTGTGATGATTATTCATCATGCCACATATTAAGAACTGTTCTATAAGCCGTCATGTCCTACAAAGCCCTAGTGTGTGAAGAAAAGAATGACAATAAGATGTAAATGTTTGCATGAAGACATGCAATACAGATCATTATTATTTTGAAAATAAATAAAGCCTGTGAGCAGTCACTGACATATGCAGCATTTGCATCTTGCCAGACTCAAACATGTGCCAAGGACAGACCTCAAAGAGATTGTGTATTAAATATTGATGCCACAAAAAGAGGCATATCTATAGTGTCATGAAGAGCACACTTGAAGAGATTACATTACTATCCTATTGCAATGGGAATTGCTCCCCTCACTTGGTGTGAAACCTTAAAATGTGGACCCTTACTGTGCAATATATACATTCATGGCCTAAGCCACAATGTTTGTCACAACTGTCCAAAAGACTGATATTACCAGAGTCAAACCTCTACTAATCATACTGCACCTGCCAGTAGACAGCAATGGAGATTCTCACAAATAACATAAATCAAGGTGTGATAGAAAGGGCTTTTGATGTTAATTTACCCAATATAAATTTATCTGAGTGATGAAAAGGAGGTAGCTATGTCAATGTTCACACAGCTATGAACAGTGTAATATCACTATTGCTTTGCCAAGCTACTTTTTTCATCCACATTCATTTGCACATATAGTTCCAGATTCAAACTACAGTACATCTGTGTAGATATGCTATGCAAGACAGTATTAACTGCATGTGCCATGGCTGCACTCACACCACAAGAATCCCAGAACACCTTTTTGACTGCCAAGATATTCCCAGTGTGTTGAAAGGTGCTTGTCCAACATAAAAAAATGGAGAAATAATTTGATGCAATACTGTTTGTGTCATGTCAGTACACTTATATAATGCTGCCCATTGTGAGAATTAAACAACAGCCTATGTAAATCCACAGGCCAACAAAATTTGTGTAAATCTCATGCTCCACAATGGAAGTCTTCCTGAAGTTGTGAGACACCACCTGTTTGAAGTCATTACATCATATCATTGTGTTGCAAACTAGTTTTTTGAGGTAAAAAGGATTGAGAGGACCCTCCCACTGTAACTGTACTACACATTGCAGCCATGGGAAATGTCATTCATGCATAGAAGTATACTGGCACACAATGATTACAGTCACTCATTGCAGGTTGTGAGCACTTACCTATGCAACCACAGAAGGTACCTGATATCGTGTGGACTGAATATGCCACAGGAGAAGTTTTACTAAAATTGTGATATATTTGTGTATTTAAAAGCATTACTTCATCTTACTGCTGCAAGTTATATGTGTGCCTGTAATTTGATTAAATGAGGAGTGGGATCTGTCTCGTTGTCACACAATGTTGTATGATGCTAGGTATACCCAACACACGTTATGCATAATGCAGTCATCCTTGTGACTATTGAATCACAATCATACACAATATGTAGATAATCATGGATTCATACTTATGGCTTACTAAGACAATAAGCTACAGAACATTGTCTCATTTCCTCACATCACAGGAGAAGGCTTACTACTATTTTTGAAAAGGCATATTTCAACAAATTACATCATCAGTGTTAAACAGAGCATTTTTCTGTGTAAATGGACAGGAAGCATTAAAAGATGAATCCCCAGCTACACATGAACACACTAGATATGTGGGTGACAACATTATTACCTACATGTATATTCATACTCGTACTGACAATTCTGTCTAAGAAGTAATGTCTGGTGTAGGACTGACTACCTAACTATGGTCACAAGCTAGACAGCATTGCATGAATCACAAGCATCATGTGGGTTGTGCATTTACAGCTGTGACAATTCACAGTTGAATGAATGGAATCACCATTTTTTTAACAGGGTGATGTTTCTGATAAAAGTGAATGAAGTAGTGGAAGAGCCCAATAACACTGTACAGCTGCACATCAGATATGTCTTTGAAGCCTTTTCTACATAGCGTTTGAGAGAAACACACTTACTGTAATCACTCGATGTTAGATTCAAACCCCCTATCTATCTGTCTAGTTACAAAGTCTAGAGAGTACAGTATTAACAGCCAGCAGCACAGGATAAGCTGTATTACAGCTGTGAGGTATTGCAGTTTTGAAAGCATTATGTAATCAGTGTGTTTCCAAAACCGAGTTTTGGTTAGTGATGCTAGAAATTGATAGGAGAGCCCTCTACCAGTGTAAATATGTCTCCTAATTGAAAGTTTACATAATGGATGGTGAGATGAAGCTAATTGTACATGACAGAACAGACATACACACACAGTCATAATATGCAAGCAATGTGGAATTTGAACCACCTACCTATCTGGGTTACATAATATAGAGAACAAAGTAGCAACAGCCGGAAGCACAGGAGATGTTAGATTACAGTGATAAGAAAATGCACATTTGAAAGGATGACATCATAGTGATGCATAGAATGTGTTTTGGCTAAAAAATGTAACATATTGCTGGGGAAGTAGTCTCCCAGTATAAATAAGTCTTGCAAGTGGAAGGCTACACAACTAATTCTGTGATACAGCCAAGTCAACCTGATAGTATAAACATATACTCATATTATTCATGCAGTGCTGGATTTGAACCACCCACCTATGTAGTTACACAATCATGGGAACATTATTCTAAATGCAAGTGCCACAGGAGAATTCTGACTTCTACAGTGAGAGAGTGCATTTTTGAAATTCTGACCTCATCAGTGTGTTGCAGAGAAGGTGTTTGTGATAAAAGTGGGATTTATTGATGGATAGTCCTCTCCTAATTTAAATATTTTTCCTGAGTGGAAGTGGACATGGCACGTTTGTTGTTGAAGTCATACCTCATCATTAAGGGCTTTTCATCCAGAAAAAAGGAGGTCATTGTCACACTGTACTCATCCCACATTAGACCCATTATAGAGTATAATGCCCTGTTTGGTATGTACCTCACAAGACATCTGCAACAGCTGGAAAGGCCACAGAAATACCTCACTGAAAGAATCACAGGCCTAAAGCAGATGTCATATGCTGACCATCTAAAAAAACTCCAGCTATACTCTGTGGCATATTGTCTACTCAAAGGCAATCTCTGCTTAACATACAAGGCCATGTCAAACCCTGAGCTGTTGGACATGCTCCACTTAAAGAAATCCCAATCCGTTAGAGCCACACGCTCCAGGAATCTAAACCTTGTCATCACAATGAACAAAATATGCTGGAGGGATAGGTTTTTGACCCAGAGACTCCCCATACTCTGGAATAGACTGCCCATATATGTCAAGCAGAGCACCTCATTGGCCCTCTTCAAAAGGAACCTTGATGATTGGATGGGAGATAGGAAATTCACCCCGGGGATCATGTCAGTCGCCTTGCTAGACAGGGGCCCAGAGAAGTAAATATTGTGGGAAGAAATATCCAGGGAATTGTTATGGCTAGGCTTGCATAGGCCCTAGGGCTGATAGCCTAGTACCAACCTATGAACCTATACTTATCTTCCGCTAGAGCCACACACATGTTTGATTCAAGCCACCTATCATGTTATAAAATCTAGAGAACACAGTATCAAATGCAAACACCACAAGAGAAGACTGACTTCTACATTGAAACAGTGCACTTTTGAAATGCTAATCTCATCAGTGTAGTGCAGAGAAGATGTTTGTGGCAAAAGTAGGATAAAGTGATGATGAGTCCTCTCCCAATTTAAGTATTTCTTCTGCATGGAATTGTATTTGTGAGATGCATGGGTTAATCCAGTTCTAACTAGCAGTACAAGTGTGCACATGCACACACACACACACACACACACACACACACACACACACACACACACACACACACACACACACACACACACACAGTACTCATTGTTGTGTTTGAACACTTGCCTACCTATTTGCACAATCTGGACAACAGAGTATTGACTACAAACACCACAGGAGAAGTCTAACTTTAAATATTTGATAATGTGCAATAGAAATGATTACTACATCAGTGTGTTGCACAAAAGTTAGTGTGCATGACAGGTTTGGGTGAAAAAGCATGTGTATTGACAGGCAGAAGTAACAGCAAGGTGCTGATTACAAATAATTATATATCACTCACATATCTCATCCGTACTGTCATTCACGTACATTGAGGTAGTGAGAGGTACTGAGAATGACATGTATCTGTTTTATACTATGGTGTTTTTATGACAATCACCCTTGTGAAATAGTAGATTGACATTCAAGCATTCATAACTGTTCAGCTTGGGATGATTGATTGTAAACAGTAAACATATGTTGTGTCATAAGCAATGGTATTTGCTCATGCTTGGAAAATCTGCAATGTAAATGCAAATAGACAGGTCAGAAAAATGTCAGTGCACTGCAGAAAACCATGAACGAAGTATATGCATAAATGTTCCATATCATTGTATATCATTTCTAAGTGTAAGTGTTGGAGTGCAGACATAACTGTACAGAACAGTGTGTTCAGTCAACATCACAGTGAAATCCAAATATCTTGGGGTTGACAGTGCATTACTACATACAGTAGTAATTCAACCCACTAACAATATTTTATTTATTTAACATTTGTTTACCAGAAAAACCTGACTTGGAACAGAGGCCTGGTGAGAAATGCTCCAGATGCATGTTCTTGTAATGTGGGAGGAAACTGGAGCACCCAGAGGAAACCCACACGAATGCAGGGAGGACATGCAGACTCTAAAGCAAAAGCACCCCAGATGAGAATTGAACCAGAGAACCTCTTGCTCTGAGGTGACAATGCAAACCTCTGTGCCACTACACCATCCATTACTTTTATTTTTTTCCAAAATGTCTTCACTGACAAGCTCATTTATGCAGCTGATGGCAAATTATTAGTGCATGAGGTATTGAACTTAGAATGGGAGTTAGCAGTAGTCAGTGGTGCTCTATGACAACATTTGCACAAATAAAGAGTACAGATAGACAAACAGATATGATTCTGATGAAATCAAGTAGACATGTGCATGTCAGTGTTTTATGTGTCAAGGTTTACCCATCTGTCATGGTAATTGCAGTACTTTACTCATTATATGGATGATATGGGTGAATAGCTACATAGCTTCACATCTACCGACTGTCCATGTAGTTCAGACATGTTTCAATTGTCATAATGCAATTGTATATGTTTGTATAATGTGACTGAGTCAATACATCTATATCAGACATGTAATTGTTATAAGTAATATGCTTCAGAACATGTATTGAATTGAAAACACATTGATACTATCACAAAATAAAAAGAATAGGAGATACCAGACCACGGCTGATAAAATCATCAAACAATTTAATCCAAGTAAAAAGGTGAGCACTTTTGCAGCCAAAGCTGCTTCATCAGACAATACAATGCATCATTTCCCCATTTCTTATACAAAGCTCCAACCAATCAGAATATTTCCCGGTAAAAATCACTTCACTAGTGCATATTAACTCTTTTATGCATAGAAACATTTACAACTAAAACTTATTCAAATAGCTGAATGAAAAACACATTTTACTTTTTACTTTTTCCCTCAGAACTGTTCAAACTCTCAAAGTAATCACTCTATTCTCTTTCTAAAGCCCTGCACTTGCTCAGCTCTTATAAGGAAACACTAACTATCTAAAGCACTACACCCTCCTTGACTTCTCATAAGTATTAGACTCCCAATTGGTCCTTCCTGATCAAGTGAAAAATCAGTTCCCTTCCCTAATCTGATCAGTAGAAAAAACAGTTCCCTATACTAATCTGGTATGTCCCAGGGTCAGTTTCAAGGTTACTCTCCAGTCCAGCTGGTGAATCTAGGAATTTTGAGGCAATGTTACAATTGCCTTATGTACACAGACAACCCTCTCCTCCTTCCAACAAACCCTAATACACATGAGAGATGCAGTTACACAGCCAAACTGGAGGCAGAGCTCTCTCAACCCAAGACTGGCACAGTCAGTCAGGAGGAAAAGGTAACCACCCACACCACAAATCCAGTCTCACACAGACCTATTGCATCTGCATACCCAACACATAAACACACAAAAACATACTCCGAGGCTCTAAATACAAATCTGCCTAAACAGCAAAGACCTCCTAAGCAGATATCCAAGCAACAGCCACCCCTCAACAATACCCACAAATCACATATCTCACAAAATCAGTGTGCCTCACAGTCACAGCCCATAAGGTCAAACAACACACCAAATACACTTGTTATAGGGGACTCTATTGTCCGGCACACTGATGTCCCACTCACCAGACTGAACAAGGAGAAGGTCACTGTAAGCTGCCTGTCGGGTGCCAGGATCTGCCACATAACACAAACACTCAGGTCACTCCAAAGCAAGTACAAGTATGACTCTGTCATTGTCCATGCTGGTGTGAATGACCTGAGACGTACCTCCCTGGACTACATGAAAAGCGACATAGAGGAGCTCTCTGACCATGTAGCCCAGGCTGGTATGTCCCTGACCTTGAGTAGCATCTTGCCCTCACTAAGAATGATGCCACAGTATAAAGACAAAATGATCAGTTTCAACAATTGGCTAAAGTATTGGTGTCATTCAAAGGGGATCCAGTGTCTGTCAGCCTGGGATGACATGCTCGACAAGCCACGTTGCTTCTCTAGGGACGGCTTGCACCTGTCACCCTTAGGTTTTCGTATACTGGCCAAGGCTCTTGCCACCCCCATAGTGCCTTTTTTAGGCAAGGCTCAAAGGACAAACCCACCTCCATAGACAACCCAAAGATAAAAAAACTAAAGTAATGCTACTCAATGCCAGAAGTCTAAACCTCAAGATGCACACACTCGAGACTCTCCTCAGTATGGAGAAAATTGATGTCTGTGCAGTAACAGAAACCTGGTTCAAGGCACCTGAGAGCACCCCAGCACTACCAGGTTATAACTCATACCATACGTTTCGGCCCCAAAACTCGGACCGAAGCACAAAAGGAGGGGGAGTATCTATATTCAAAGATACCTACACCTCCAGGTTAGTGGCGCTGCACAAAGCATCGGAAACCATCCATGTGCAACAGCGGGCAAAACTGCCTTTCAGTTTGTAGCCTGCTACAGAACACCCTCCCTATTACAGGAACCCCACTTGGCATTCCTGAGAACACTGGAGAATATGAAGGTCTCTCCAAACACTATGTTATTGGGTGACTTCAACTACCCAAACATTGACTGGGAAAACTACTCAAGCCCAAACACCCTCGCCCAATGGTTCCTTGAATTTATAAACTCTAACGCAATGGAACAACTGGTCACCACTCCCACAAGAGGGAACATATTGTACCTGGTCATCACCAACATGGGGACTCTTTGTTCCACACCAGAGGTAAACCCCTCATTGGTAAGATCAGACCATAAACAAATTTCCCTGGACATCCATATCCTGTCCCCACCCCCAGCCAAGGAAATCACTGTAAAGAATTTCTCAAAAGCCAACTTTGCACTTCTCAAGACTCAGGTGGAATCCTTCAAAGCCCCTGGGCCAGAGGATAATACAGCCCAATCTGCAGAATCCTTTACAAATACATTCTATGAGCACCTGCAGGAATGCATGGATCGTGCTATCCCAAATAAAACCAAGACTCACTTCTCCAAAAACAGGAGACTGGTCTGGTGGACCCCGGCCATAAATAAGCTATACAACAGAAGGAGGAAGCTACTACATGACAGAGCAAAATCCCAAAAGGGAAGGCATCTCTGATCAGTATTAGCAAGAAACTTCGATCCCTCATAAAATCATCAAAGGCCAGTTTCGAAAGAAAAATTGCCCTAGACACTAAAGATAATCACAAGGCCTTCTTTAGTTATGTCAGAAACATGGGCAGAAACTCCCAGATATGCTCTGAATTGTTGCATAATGGTACAAAATATACCGAACCTACAGACATAGCCAACATCCTGGCAGAAAGATTCAGTGCAAACTTCTCCTCCCTTCCCCCCCAAAGGAGCAAATGCCTATCCCAACTTAATGTAACCTCCCTGACATCACAGATGCACAGGTGAAAGCTGCCCTCTCCAAAGCAAAAAACACAGCATCTATGGGACTGGACGGTGTCCCAGGCTGTGTCTTACATGAGCTCCAAGAAGAACTGAACCCTCACATTAAGTCACTGTTCAAACTTAGCCTTACTATAGGATATGCACCCAAAGAATGGTGTACAGCTACAGTGGTCCCACTCCACAAAGGTGGTGCCACAACGGACCCCGGAAACTATCGCCCCATAAGCCTGACTAGTCTGGTCTGTAAAGCTATGGAGCGTATTATCATGGAACTCATAAACAAAGACATTGGGAGCCTCCAGACAGTGGACCCTACCCAATTCGGCTTTATTAAGGGCAGGTCTTGCCTCTTAAACCTAGTTGATTTCTTTGAAACAGTTACCAAAGCCATAGATGAGGGCAAGGTAGTCCACACAGCCTACCTGGACCTCGCAAAAGCCCTCAACACAATACCCCACTCAGGCATCATAAATAAGCTTACCAGCTTAAATATCAACCCCTGTATCACAAGATGGGTTGCAAACTGGCTCAGAGATAGAACCCACATGGTCAGAATCGCAGGTGCCATGTCCGAATCCAAACCAGTTACAAGTGGCATCCCACAGGGCTCAGCTCTGGGGCCTCTCTTGTTCAGTATATACTTTTCTGAGGTTCAGGCTAACATGGGGGGATTATGGCTGACAAAGTTCACAGATGACTGCAAACTGGGGGCCATAATCGAATCTCCAGCTGACACAAGCATCCTCCAAAAGGATCTCACAGAGACAGATGCTTGGTGCCAGAGCCACGGCCTCAAGCTAAATGCTAAAAAGTGCATAGTCATCCCCTTTGGGAAAAACAAGGTGCCCACAAATTACCACATAGGTGGTAATCCATTAAGTACGGAAGAAGTAATTAGAGATTTGGGGACCAACATAGATAGTAATCTCTCCTTTGATATTCACGTTGCCAAAGTGGTTAGAAAGACCTTCTATATAGCCCACCTTATCATGAAAGAGTTCGCATCTAGATCAAGAGAGGTCATTCTGCCCCTCTACTCGTCACTCATCAGGCCCATAATTGAATACAATGCCCCTTTTGGGATGTACCTTACCTGACACCTGCAGCAACTGGAGAGACCCCAAAAGTACCTCACCAAGAGGATCATGGACTACAAACAGATGTCCTATGCAGCTCGACTAAAGAAACTCCAGCTCTACTCAGTTGCTTACCGCCTACTCAGAGGCGATCTATGCCTGACGTACAAAGCCATGTCAAACCCAGAATTAATGGACATGCTCCACCTCAAAAAATCCAAGTCCCTTACAGCTACACGCTCCAGGGACCTAAACCTCAGCACAAAAATAAATAGGACATGCTGGAGGGACAGATTCATTTCCCAGAGGCTCCCCTCACTCTGGAATAGAATCCCAATTCATGTTAGACATAGTCGCTCGCTGACCCTCTTCAAGCAAAATTTGGACGCGTGGTTGGGAAATCGCAAATTCCTCCCTGGGATCTCTCCTGTGTCCCTGCTAGACAGAGGCACAGTAAACTAATCTTAAAAGGGTACCTTCTGCGACCTACTTTAGAGAGGCACAGTAGGCTAATCTAATAGGGAGGCGGAAGCCAAATACACTCTGGCTAGGCTTAAAAATGCCCTTGGGCAGATAGCCTAGTATCTACCTATGAACAAGGTTCCATGGCTTACATCACTCAAGAAAGTTATTTTCCTGTGCCACTGTCAAGTAGAGCCACAGAAGTACAGCCAAGAATAACCATATGGCCTTTTACAGCTATGTACATAACCTAAAGGACCCAAGCATGTGCAGAACTAGTGGCCAATGGTATCACACACACTCTGACCCCACAGAGATAACAAACCTGCTAGCAGCAAAGAACACAGCCTCTATGGGACCAGACAACATCCCAAACTGTCTTCTAAACAGGCTAAAACATGAACTAGCATCACTACTAAGTGCCCTTTTCAATCATAGCCTAACCACAGGCTTTGTTCCTGTGGAATAGAGAACAGCAACAGTTTTTCATCTCCATAAATGTGGCCTAGCAACAAGCCCAGAGAATTACAGACCCATACAACCCAGGGGGTTGAGAGGGTGACCTAATGGGGGGTTGAGAGGGTGGCCTAATGGTTAAGGTGTTTGCCTTACAAACACAAAATATAGGGTTTGAATCTCACAGGGGATAATTGGCTAGGCTTAAAATGACTCACAAGGGCAGTTAGCTTAGTACTAATCTATGAACCTATTGTATAACTTCACATGGTTAAAAACATAATATATAAACAATTAACTATCTAATTAATGGTTTATTCATCAAAACAGGTTTAATACTGATTTTGTCATTTAAACCTTTACCCATATTTGCACGCATCCTGAGTATCCATTCTAGTTCCTTTGTCTCAACTCTGTTCCTGATTGCCCCTCCTCTATTACCTATCTAAACTTTCTCCATCACCATGTGATGCTCCCATATCCATAGTATGCCTAACCTGTCCCTTGGTTAAGGGACAAGCACTAAGGACATCCAGATTAATGGCAGCTGGCAGTATATTATCTACAGAATTGCAACACCTAGAAAAGAAGTTTTAAGATAGGGGCTATAACAAAAGAGAAATTGAGCAAGTGACATGTAACATGGCCATATTAAGAAAAAATAAAGGTCAACCATACTTTTCAAATTCTTATGAAATAAGTGAAGAGAGAGTTCCTAAACATAATCCTCTAAGGATTACAGTAACCTAAGCTAATAATATTAAATTACTCAGGATATATTTTCTAAGAACTGATAAATACTTTGTTCAGATGATCAAGTTAGTAATATAGTGGGGGGAACTCCGAAATATGCATATAAAAATAAGAAATCCTTGAAAAGACTCTTATGTGACCCTAGGAATGGGTCTGTAAAGTAGTACTCAGTACATCACAGATCTTGGGTACACTTCCCTGCAATTTATGTAACTACTGTCACTATATTGACAGGACGGGCACATTCAAGCATCCTGTTACAAGTAAAATATTACACTTCAAGCTTTCAGCTAATTGTAATACCACCAACACAGTGTATTTGGCACATTGCACCCTTTGTTCCTCTTTCTATGTAGGAATGACCACATGCAGATTAAGGGACAGGGTCAGAGAACATGCATATGATATATACAGAAACGCGGACACTAATGCTCTAGCTAGGCATACTATGGATATGGGAGCATCACATACCTTCAGATTTATGGTGATGGAGAAAGTTTGGATAGGTAATAGAGGAGTGGCAATCAGAAACAGAGTTGAGACAAAGGAACTAGAATGAATAACCAGGATGCGTAAATATGGGTAAAAGTTTAAATGACAAACTCAGTATTAAACCTGTTTTGCCGAAATAACCATTAATTAGATAGTTAATTGTTTATTTATTATGGTTTTTAACCATGTTTTTAACTATGTGAAGTTATACAATGTGTTTTTCATTCAGCTATTTGAATACGTTTTAGTTGTAAATGTTTCTATGCATGAAAGAGTTAATATGCACTAGTGAAGTGATTTTTACTGGAAAACAGTGTGACTGGTTGGAGCTTTGTATAAGAAATGGGGAAATGATGTATTGCATTGTCTGATGAAGCAGCATTGGCTGCGAAAGCGGTCACCTTTTTACTTGGATTAAATTGTTTGATGTTTTTATCAGCCGTGGTCTGGTATCTCCTATTCTTTTTATTTTGTGTGGTTGCTGTGTTGGGAGACCAGTTTACCTACACCACTTTACTTTTCTGCAACATTGATACTATCATTTTAAGTGTGTAAGTCAGCAATATTGTCTTACTGTACCTATTGTAGTATACTTGTTAACATACAGAATGTTGATTGCACCTAATGTTCTGGAGTAATTTCTGGGGAAATATGAGCATTTTCTGAATTATTTTGAAACACATGATGGACCAACTATGTTAGTGCTGGTGGAAACCTGGACTATGGAAACAGTATGAAACAATGGAGTTTCTGTGTAACATGCTTCATAGGTTAATAGGTTCTTAGGATGATACTAGGCTACTGTCCCGGAGGCTGTTATAAGCCTAGCCAAGAATTTCTCCCATGTTCCCAGAAAGTCAGCACCTGTTTTCCCTGTCCAGCATGGGCACAAGTGGGATCCCAGGGGTGTATTTTCTGTTTCCCATCCAGTCATCCAACTTCCTCTTAAATAGGGAAAGAGAGGTGCTCTGCTTGGCATGGAGAAGGAGTATATTCCACCGATGGGGGAGTCTTTGGGGCACAAATATATCCTCCTAACAACTTCTATTAATGTCATAGACCAGGTTGAGGCCTTGCATGCAGGTTGCATGAGTGGAATTTGAATTATGGATATGGAGCAGCTCCATCAAGGCTGGGTCTGAGATGGCCTTGTATACCAGACACAGATCACCTCTGAGCAGTCTGTATGAGACTGAGTAGAGGGACAGTCTTTTAGCCTATCTGTATAGGATAGATGTTTGAGACCCTGGATTTTCCTGGGCAGGAACCTCTGTGATCTCTCCAGCTCCTGCATGTGCTTGGCAAGGTACATGCCGAAGGGGGCATCGTACTTGATAAAGGGTCTGATAAGGGAGGAGTACAGGGATGTTATGACATCCTTGTTCCTGGATGAAATACCCTTACGTATGAGATGGGCCATGTAGAAAGCCTTCAGTACAATGGAGGTAATGTGGTGGTCAAAAGTCAGGTTGCTATCAACGTGGGTGCCCAAGTCCCTCACGACTGATTACATGCTTAGTACATTGTTATTTATGTGATAATTAGTGGGAATGCCATTTTCCTCAAAGGGGATAATGATGCATTTCTTGGGATTCAGTTTGAGGCCATGCTTCTGACACCAGTCATTAGTTTGAGTAAGACCCTCTTGGAGAATGTTCACATCTTTAGGGGAATTTAAGACAATGCCCAGCTTACAGTCATTTGCAAACTTGGTCAGCCACAGACCACTGATTTTGGCTTGCACCTCAGAAAAGTATATCCCAAACAGTAGAGGCCCCAAGACACCTCCTTGGGGAGGTCTTTGGGGTACACCACTCATTAAGGGTCTACTACTAGATGTGGCTTCCCCTATTTTGACTGAGTGGGTTCTATCAGTGAGCCAGTTAGCTACCTATCTGGTAACATATTCAGAGCAGCAATTACAATTACAACATCCCCTAAGGTGTCCATTCGACTCTGCAACCTGTTCAACATTTAATAAAGACTGTCTCCTCATAATGCCATTAGTCTGTCCTCAAACAGTGCAGTGAAAATAAGCACAATAAAATGAAGGGCATCAGATTAAAGAGTCTGAATGTGAAAACTCACAGGATTTTGCCATAAGCTGAGTACCGCCATGTGCCATAAGTTACAGGTGCTGCTTGGTGCCAGTCATTGCACAAATCCTGAACAGGAAGACTGATGTGGTGGAGGGAGTGGGAAGAGGAAAATATCTGGAGAGAGGGATAGAGACATACTAAGAGAGTTGTTTATGGGACATTTCTGCATACTTTTGTGTTTTGTTACTCTTAGGGTTGTAATTGTGATTATTCTGTCAAGATCTGTACTTACAAAGGCAAAAGGTAAAGGGTGACAAAAGCCAAAAGTTAGGAGTATTTTTGCAAATATCCTTATTTGTATTTCAAACTTTTGTAACAAAAAATTAACTAATGATTTGCAAAAAAAGGTATAAATAAAATGGATAGAAGGTGCTATATTATATACAAACAGTAACATAAACTATATATACAGAGACTACATACACAGTAAATGTCAAATGCCAAAATAGGTCATGTATAAGGAAAGGTTTTAAAAGAAATGACAGTCACGTATACAAAATGGAAAAAAGAACAATAAATATATGTCCTGATTAAAAACTTGAAAAATTGATGTATACAAATGATTAAAATTAAATAGCAAGGTTAAGAGTTTTATTATAAGATACAGTCAACATGATTATTCCAATAGTTATAATAGGAGTGTTTAGTATAATTGGTTAAAAAATAACTTATGTGCTGTTATATACTTAACAGCTTGTTTAAATCCATCCCATGACTTTATTCAACACATACAAATTAATTACATCACTAAAATACCAAAACTCTATGTTTTCAAATACTGGATCAACCTTAACACATCAACTACATACAATAAACACAGCCACTCTATTCTTTTAACTTCAGAATTATTACTTATGAAAAAACTCCTCTATACTCAGATCATGATAGCCAATAATGCATATTTAACTGCAGTTACGCTTAATAAATTCTACCCTACAACATCACCAAATTGTTCTTTCTGTAAATTTCAAAGAACTGACATATTACATATATTATGGAGCTGTAAATGCTCTTACAAATTATGGTGTTCATTAAAAGTCAAACTAGGAAAAAATGGGTTATGAGAAATCTACCTTCCCTTGAGAATTTGCATTATTGCATATTCCCTTGTCTGGATTAACACAACAAGACATCCATATTTTAATTATGTAATTTTCACTGATTAAACTTTTCATTACCCTAAACTGGCTTGATAGATCCAAAATTTCATGGGTTAGGGACAATTTTTAAATATTTTCATCATAAACTTAAATTGTGCTACGATAATACATTTTCTGACCTATATAAAGTCTGAAACTTAAACGTATAGCATTACTTAATGATTTTAATCAACAAATTCCAAAAAATTCAAATATGTTGTGATGAACACACAAGTTAAGATGCAGAAAGGTGCACATCCTTTGAAAATCTGTACACTTTAAAGGTACTGCTCTGCATAGTAAAATGTTTCAAGTATGGGTGAAGTAGGGGTAGGAGAGTGGAAACATTATAAGGACATAAGGACAGTGGAGTGTTCATAACATATGAAGCGCACATTTGCACACATACTATTAATATAGAAAAAACATTACATAATTGTATACAAATCCATGGATAGTGCTGGCCAAAAATGACTAAATAAACACCAAGGCCAGCATATCGCTGTAGTCCAGGTAATATTATTTCATGACAACCAAAGAATTCCTTAACTAAAATCGGTTTAAAATCAGTTTAGCACTTTCATTTACTCAAGATATGTGGACATCATCAGAACAATTCAAAAACTCTCAGCCTTTCCTTTTAAATCAATAGAATTTGTATATCACTTCATGAAATCTGTACTCTTAAAATTAATTGACATTTCCTAAGGTAGACTGTCCAGTGAGTCTAATACACTTCATTGACTTCTATGGCAAAACTGTCATTCTATGTTATCTAAGGAAATCTCTTCTTTATTCCTTTATCATCTTCCAATTGGACAGCAAGTTTTGAAAGAAACCAGGAACATCTTGCTAATATGTCCACCTCAGGCATTTTTGTTCATATACTTCAAAACTCTATAAAACTAGATCTTCATTTAACACCCAGGACAGCATGTACTAATGCATTAAGTTGGTATAAAGTATTAAGTCTGATCAGTACACAACATACAACATAACCAAGTCTTTTCCCCATTATGTCCAGTGTTTTACTGTAAAGTCATAGCCTTTAATTTCAAAATGCTATTGATGGATATGTTCTCATTTAATCTTGGGGGGGGGGGTTCTTTCTTGTGCATTAAGGTGGAGCTGCCATTTAAGTTCTCTGGATTCCAATCTTAATTCCCATGGGCCTCCCCTTGGATTAGGGATAACCTTCTCAAGGACTGAAATCCCATATTTATTAAACTCCTTACAGATTAGGCTATGCTTATATAAAGCATTATTTTTATTCTTTTCCGGATATCATAATGGTATTTGTATAGTTGTCTGTTCAATGCCCTCTCCATTTTTCCTTTGTAAAAAGCATCACACAGGTTGCAAATAGCAATGTAAACACCTGCAAATAGCAATGTAAACACCCCAGCAACTTGATTGATGTCTTTGGTTGCTCTAAAGTTGATGCTATCCCTTCTAGAATGTATTCATACTGGTTAGAGTGGCCACATTTTGTGAATTGGTCAATGGCATTGTTTGGCCCCAAACTGGACCAAATCTTGACTAAAGCACTAACCTCCTTACATGTGTAATTTAAAAAGTTTCCTGGGTAGCCATGATTCAAAAACATATGGAATAATATGCCCCCTCTTTGTCAAACATCAAGTCGTCAATATTCAAACTTCTGACAATCTTATAAAAAATCTATACAAACCAGTGGATTACCTCAACTCACCATATAGGAATTCATACTTTTGTACATTAAAATCAGAATATAGGCATCAGCCTTCATCACAGTTATTAGACGGGTGGGGGAGAAGAGAGAGTGAGACATAAAGAGACGAAGTGTAGAAAAAGAAAATGGAGAGAAGATCGTTTATAAAATGATTCTTAGTATGTAGATGTAAAGTGGATTTGTTGCTAATTATTTTGTGTCATTTGCACTGTAGTGCTTATCATCCCTCTTTCATTGCTATTTCTTCTGTCTAGGCACATCTGGTACTGATTTTCCATGACCACCTACAAATGTTAGGCACATACCTTTTTTCCTGTTATTGTACACAAAGTTGATTTATAAAGTCATTTTTAATTGCAGATGAATTTATTTTTGCTTACGTTTTACAGAATATAAGTTTGATCAGTTTTTATTGCATTTTTCTCTTTGTTGTGTTAATTATTTGTTATCAAAGGTGAGCCTGCCACTGGCACTAAGGAAATCCTACCTCCTGATGTCAGAGTATCTGTAGCCTGTGATGATGATGGTGATGATGAAGAGACACAATCTGGGAATGTAGAAGGTCATTCTGACACTGAGGTTGTGGCTTCCACATCCAATGTTCATAATCTGGACAGTCAGTATGCCTATGCATACTTATGACACAGAGCTCTCAGAGATAGGACAGGTTGAGGGTGACACAGTTAATCAGGGTAGTGAGGTCACTCCAGTTGCAGAGCTGGCTGAGTCTGCCCCTACCCATTATGAAGGTGAAGTACCACACAGGAGTTTTGGAAGAGGTGTTCAGAAAAGGTCTGCTGTTCATGCTCCTCCTGATTTTGGTGAGTCAGTAAGTGTCACTCATTGTGGGGCCATCACTGAGGCACAGGCACATTCCACCAGGGTCTCAGAATAGTCCAAGATCTGCATGATTGACATTCTGGCATGTAGGAATGCCTGAACCATGTGGGTGACTCATTGTAGAGGAGGAATAACACACTGAATTAGGCAGTATCTGTAATGGAATATCTGGTGGGGGAGGGTCAGAATCCATGTGGCCAGAGAACTACTACATTGTCAGGTGTCAGATGATTTGGCCATGCCATAACCCACTCCCATAGTGGCTCTACTTCCACTGCTCTGCCAGTGAGTAAGGTGTCCACATCCAGATGTGGTAGGCCATGTGTTCATGGTTGTGTATATAGTTGTCTAGGAGACATTGTTCACATTCAGGTAACACCAAGACTTTAAGCCAGAGCCAATGTTCTAGCAGTGCTTCTCCTGGCAGAAGTAGTTCTTATGGTTGGGGGTGACAATGGTGGACTGACTACTCTACCATGCATGACTCACACCTGAGATGCCAACACAGTGATTTGATTGTGTTCATGCAGACTCACACACATTAAGTCTCATCTTGGCCATATTGTCTCACACACTCATAAGTTTTATAAACATTACTACTGAGTGATATAAGTCAGTTGCTACTGGCCCTGAAAATTGTATACTTGTTGAAATTGTTTTTTTCTCACTTGCACACATTCAGTTCTTTGGTGTCAGGTTTGCCCTCCTTGAAGTTCCCACCCAGTGCAAGTGATGATAACTATGCCCTGCCCTTTGCACATTTCCTTTGACATAGGGTTGTTTATGTCTGATGCACAGAGTGGCTAGCTAAAGCTTGCTTGTTTATTTAGATGCTTGCTTTAATTGAATATTTTGCAGAAAGTTTATTTATATTTCTTCTTCCTGCTCACATTATTGGTTATTTACTTCTTGACCTCACTGTATTTGTAGTATCATTCATACTAAGGCAGTCCTACTAGATAAGATTATTGCTTGCTCCTAAACTTAGCAAATTATATTACCACTTACCTGCTCACTAGTATTTTATCTACAGTGGTCAACTGTAATGCAGGATGCACAGAATTTGGCAGAATCATATATGTATATTGCATAAATCACTTATGAGTTACTGCTAATATTTCTCTAGAGTTGAGTCATATTTCACCTTCGCGACACAGATACTTGCATATTAGGGTAATCATTTACATCCCTTTTTTTACAGGTTCAACCCTTACTTTAGTTAATATTGCATCTATAAAATGTGTCCTTGGGGTTTGACTCTATCGTCTGATACTAACAGAACACAACCATTACATGCTGAAGTAAAGGTTGTGGACTTTTGCAGGCATCAGGTTTAATATTTGCTTGTTCTTAGGTTCTTAGGTTCTTCACTTAAGTAGTCAGTGTGCGTGCTATTCTTTGCCTCTTAGTCAAAGCCATGGCATATTGTGCACACCTACATCTGCTAGCATCATCTGCAGCTGGTGGTTCTTCCTCAAAGCCATCATCTGTATTTGTTGGAGCTTCTGGCCTGCCTGTGGTCCTAGAAACTGTTGTCCTGGGCCATGTTGCCCTTGTAGCTGTTTCCTGAGAATTATATTTGGCATAGGCTGTTAGTATTTCGGCAGAGGTGGCTGGGTTGTACTGCAGTGCACCACCTGATGTGTCTAGACAGGGACCCTGATTTGAGCAAGTCGGATACATATTCTATGATATTCCTAGTTTGAGCATGGACATCATTGTATCTTTATCCAGAGGGGTTGTGTGGGTTTCTCACGGGTGTCATGAGCCAAGATTTCAGTGCATAACCTGCATCTTCCACTAGATGCCCCTGTGGAAAGTCATCCCCAGGAATCCTTAAGGACAGGTCACAGGTATGCTACATATCTGAGTCATGAAAACTGACAGGGCTTCCTGCACACATTGTAGATGATCCCGTGTGCATTACAAAAACACCTGATAGTTGATAGAGTAGTAGCCTTTTCTGTTATTGTACCTCCTTCCCTGTGGGGCTTTTATTTCTATGTCTGTGCAGTCTATGGCCCCCTAGATCCTCAGATAAGTGTGTTATGCCATAGAATCATTGCATGGTTGTGGCTGGCTCCTCTGGGTTACATGGAATATAGACATGATCACTTGCATGTTATAGTATTGCATTTAGAAATTTATGTAATTTGTGACACCCCCTAATATATCTCCTGTGGGTATCTGAAAATTATGTGTTGCTAGTATAAGTAATGCTACACATACCTTGGTTTCCACTGGGATGGGTTCTCCATGATTTCTCCGGGTCCTCAGGTGAGGATGGCAGAGGTTGCATATTTCCTGCATTGTATGACTGTCCACCCTGTATCGCACTACAGTTTCTGTGTCATGGAGTCCATGATACTTTAAACATTGCCTGAATACTCTTCTCCATCTATGCTGAGGTCTGGCAGCGGTACCTTGTATTAAAGCCTGTTGCTCATGCATGTTGATAATAGCAGCAGCAACCCCCCCAACATCTTTTCTATGTTTCTTCATAGATTTATTACAAAAGGTATTGGAATTCATTGCAAAAGGGAGCACTGAGGGTACACAGTCACTTTATGCATTTCTGAATGGTTCCACCATGTTGGATTGGTTAATTAGCACGCAGTTCAACTACTTATGCTTTCATTAGCATATTGTACAGTTTACCCTTGTTTTGAGGTTGTGCACAAAGTACACCTCTGTTTAAGGGATACCACATGCAAAGGATAGAAGAACTAAGCAGGCGTACATGACTGTAGCCCATTTTGTCAAGCAACGTTTATGTTACTATTATCCTAAATCGTCTTTGGTTTTAAATTTACCTATCAGTCAAAGAAAAGAAAATAAGCTGTACAGTTCTAACAGTTTGGCTGCTATTAATAGCTGAATACGATCTTGAAAATGAAACATCATTATGGATGCTTTTGTGCTGATCATTTCTGTTATTTAGTATCCCATTATCTTCCCTTCCCTTTTTTAAGTTCTTTATACTTCTGTCAAAAATGGCCCACCAACTTTAATGTCTGTTCTCTGCCAGTTTATATTAATGGTTTCTGAATGAAATATTACTTAATATGCAGACAGTTTTTTAGGCGAATATTGTAATGGCTATTGTGTAGCTTTTTTATTAATTGTAAAATATATTTGAAAATAGGTAGCATAACTTTTTGAATTGTCATTTTTAAATAAGGTAGCAAATGACTAACCTAACAAACCTGAGATAAAATTAGCAAAACTGTAATTTTGTTGAAGATACAGCCTACAGAGGTGTTGCTACAAGTAGAGCATTTCTTCCTATCCCAAGGTATAGTAACCATAGAGATGATTATAAGTAACTGGGTGCTGGAGGTACAGAAAATTGTGTGGATGTATGGTAGAACCCCAAAATAAAAAAGACTAATTGGTACCTTTTCTTCAGACAGACTTTTGGTAGAAATTTTTGGCTATATTTTTCATTCAGAAAGATTGTTCTCAGGTAGATGGTCTAGCTCAATTCTAAAAGCTGTGACCTAAAGATTACATGAATCAATTGATAATTGCTTAGACCGTGAGTAAAAGATGAGGATAATCTGTGACCAGTCAATCTTAACTGAATAGTTTGCAGTGCTAATGTGTTGGCAAGGAACCTTAGTTGACCTCAAGATTGAAACCTGAGAGGTCACATAGGTTACCAAGCTACACTGAAACAGTATAACTACTTAACCCCTGATAGGTGATACTGCTAGTGAAAGGATTTTTAGGAACATAATGTGTAGTGCCAGGGTTTGGGGAAGGGAAAGGATTAGGGTTAGCACATGTGAGAAAGGTAGCACAGGAGAAGAACCACCTTGTCAACATTACTAATACTTACTAATCTAAACTTAACCCTGAGATTCTGCAAGGGTTTTCAGCTTCTTCCCATACTCCAATGACATACTGGCAAATTCCTTGTTGAAGCAGCATTGCCACTGGGTGTAGTTTTGTGTGCGTATGTGTTTGTGTATACATGCATGCGCATGAGCACGTGTGTGTGTGTGTGTGTGTGTGTGTGTGTGTGTGTGTGTGTGTGTGTGTGTGTGTGTGTGTGTGTGTGTAAGTATGTGTGCATGAATATGACGGTTTCTGCATTATGAAAGACTGGTGTTGAACCTAGTTCGGGCCTTACCTATAGTTCATTGAGTGCAGTCGATCAGTATTCCACCTGCTTGTGTTCCTCTCATGGATGTTGAACTTCCTGATCACTATTTTTCATAGGAAATCACTTTTTATTTTTTCTAAATGTGCATCTGCAGTGACTACTTTGTTTTTGGGTTCACATATTTCTAACTTTGAAATTAAGAGGGAATATCCATTCTAATCCTAGATCAACTCACCACTCATGGAGTACTAACGTACCACCCATTTCAACTGGCCAGGCAGGTTTACACACTCATTAAAACTCTTTCATGATTATAGTAGAAGCATCTGTAATAAACTGTCAGAATTTTATGCATGGGAAGCCCTCGCTGTCCATACATCCTTATAATGACATAAAACTTAGTTAAGACACAACTTAACTGACAAAGAGATCCATCCCCAGTCATTAATGTTATAACATTAGATAGAAAAATAAAAAAAGCTGGTGGTGTTGGAATGACCTATAAAAATTCTTGATAACTCTATTTTCCATCATACCCTCCTCAGTTAAATGACATGGAAATTACCATCTCCTTATTTACCCCTGGTCAATAACATAAGTGGTGCTGAAGTTAACTTTTCTAGGATCTCTACTAACATCTCTCAAGAAGCAGTCATATTGTGTGACTTACACACTGATTACCTGTCTATAAACTCCAGCACCCCCTCCAGTGCCATAAATCTATATGGTTTCAGTCAACTTATCTCACCTCCAACTAGGTACAAGAAAAAGTTGCAATAAGGAAACAACTCTTGATTGGATTTTCATACCGTCTCCCACCAAAATCATTCCTCTAGTACCCTACCTGATCCTTTAAGTGATAACCTCCCAATCTTTGCTGTCAGATGCCAAAGCTATATTCATAAACATCACTATTATAACAAAGTATGCAATCATTCTCCTTTCTACAAAGAGGCTTTCATCAACAGCCTAAATCCATATTATTGGAATGCACCAGCTTGAATGTTAATGGGCATGTGCAGAAAAAAGCCTTACTCTGGGATCAAAATAACGGCAGCAGCAGGGCAGTCATCATCTCAGAAGGTAAGCACTGCAAGGCTGCATGTTTGTGTGTGTGTGTGTGTGTGTGTGTGTGTGTGTGTGTGTGTGTGTGTGTGTGTGTAAGTACCTGTGCAACAGTGTGTGTTGGTTGGTAGGGAGAATTCTTCACATATTTTTTGCATATTGTTGGTACATTATTCAGAGACATGCAGTTGATTCACTAATGAGATTTTTCTCCATGCAACTCTCTAATGTCTCTGAATCACTAGTGGGTACCATAGTAACACTGGAACACAACAATGAAGCAGTATTAGCACTGCAAAACAAACTTTCCCGGAAACACTGCCTATTAATTTTAAGGTACTATTATATCCATTATTTCAGATCCATTTTTATTACATTTTAATGAAAAAATTGTAAGTGCAATATTAATCAGACCTTTACCCTATATGATTATAGCTTTGTAGATTCATATGCAGTTACTAGGCTAATGGTCCTAGAACCTTACAAGTCTAGACATGTTAATCCCAAGTTGCCTCAATTGTCTTTGTTTAGATGGATATAATTCGCAAGGTGCATCTATGATAAACACTGACTACCCCTGTCCATGAGGGACATGGGTGCAATCCTCCCGGGGTGAATTTTTGGTCTCCCATCCATTTGTCCAGGTTATACTTGAATAGAATTAGTGAGGAAATCTGCTTGACATGAATTGGAAGTTTATTCCATAGTAGCTTCAATCTCTGGGAGATATATCTGTCTCTCCAGCATGTTCTGTTAATGTCACAGGCTAGGTTAAGATTCCTAGAATAAGTGACTTTGTGCCATTTGACTTGTGGATGTGCAGCATATCCATCAGGGCAGGGTCATAGACTGCCCTGCAGGCCAGGCACAAGTCGCCTCTCAGCAGCCTATACAATATAGAGTACAGTGACAGGGCTTTCAGTCTATATACTTGGAGGTCCTGTATTTTCTTGGTGAGAAACCTCTGTAGGTGTCTAGTGAGGTACATGCAGAAGGTAGCATTGTGCTCTATTAATGGTCTGATGAGGGTCGAGTACAGTGGAGTTATAACAGCCTTAGACTTGGATGTGATGCCCTTACTTATGAGATGTGCAACACAGAAGGTTTTCCTTACCACTGTGGAAACTTGGTGGTCGAAGTTCAGATTGCCATCTACCTATGTTCCCAGATCTCGCACCACTGGGTTTGAACTTGGGGGGAACTGTCAATATTGTAATTAGCAAGGAATTCTGCTTTGCCTAAGGGGATATTAATGTACATTTTTGCATTTAATTTTAGACTGTGGCTTTGGCACCAGTCATTTGTCTGTGTTAGCCCCTCCTGTAATACATTAACATTGTTGGGAGACTCAGTGACTGCACACAATTTGCAGTTATCAGCGAACTTGGTAAGCCAAAAGCAGTCAACTTTAGCCTGGACTTCCGAGAAATAGATTCCAAACATTAAAGGGTCCATCACAGATCCTGGTGGTACACTACTGGTGACGGTTCTACTAGTAGAGATGGAGTCACCAACCTTGACAGTATGTATTCTGTCAGTGAACTACTTGATCATTCATCTAGTAATGTAAGGGTTAATCCACAGCTGGGAGATTTTCTCAATGATTCCTGAGAGGGATTGTATCAAAAACCTTGGTTAGGTCAAGATAGGCAGTATGCACTGTCTTACTGTCTTACTTTCATCCAGGGTGTTGGTGAGTTTCTTGAAGAAGTCTACTAGGTTTAAAAAGAATACTATCCTTAACAAAACCAAACTGGGTTTGGTCTAGAGTTTGAAGGTAACCTATGTTCTTGTTGAAAAAGTCCATGATGTTTCTTTCCATGGCCTTGCAGATGAGGCTGGTTGGACTTATGGATCTGTAGTTCCCAGGGTCAGTTGATGTCCCCCTTTTTTGCAGGGGGATTACTGTTGCTGTTCTCCACTCTGCTGGAACAAAGCCAGTTCTCAGGCTATGGTTAAAGAAAACACCAAGTGGATCCTCTAGGCCCTGTTTTAGATTGCTTAATAAGCAACCTGGGATGTTATCTGGTCCCACTGAAGCAGTGTTTTTGGGGTTAGAGAGTACAAATATGACCTGATCTCTAGAGGTAATAGGCAGAGGACTGGTATCAGGCATGCTTTGAGGTATGACTGGTTGGAAGAGGGGGAGAAGTTTGCGCCAAATCTGTCAGCAAGCAGGTTGGCAATTTCCTCCATTATAGTATGAGTGGCACCATCAACTACCAGTTCAGCACATAGCTGGGCATTGTCTTTTAGATTTTGGATGTAGTTAAAGAATGCCTTATGATTATTCTTAGCTAGGGATGCTATTTTATCTTGGTAGTTAGTTTTAGATGACTTTACACATTTTCTGATTTGTTTGTTCAAGCTGTGGAGGGAATTCTTCATCTGCTGAGTCAGTTCCCTCTTGTTTTAGACATCAGTTTCTTCCTTTTGTTATATAATCTGTTCATACTTTAAGTCCACCAGGGTGGCTTGTTTTCTCAGGAGGACCTGGTTTTAATCTGGCCAGGCTCAGCCAGTTCTATACAGTTGCTTAAGTGCTTATGCAGGGCATTTATGTACACCTCTACACAGGAGTCATTGTTGTCTGTAACTGTGGGGGGGGGGGGGTATAAAACTTTTTATACCATCACTTAGTAGGCTGTAGTTTGCTTTAGAAAAGTTTTTTAGTTTTTTTTTTTATCTTGTGGTGGTGACAGGTTCAACAGTTACTTCAAACGAGACTGATTTATGGTCCAACCTTACCAGGGAAGGTATCACAGGGGGGAGTGCAGTGAACCCCATGTTGGCCAGTGTTATGTTTAGGACATTTGAGTCCCTTGTGGGAATGCAGACTATCTGCTGTAGAGCTTTTGTATTGACAAAGTCCAGGAACCTCTGGGCGAGCATGTTTGTGCTCATGTATGTCACCCAGTCAATGGAAGGATAGTTGAAATCTCCCATGACTAAGGTGCTGGCATGTATGGTTCATAGGTTCATAGGTAGGTACTAGGCTATCTGCCTGAGGGCATTTATAAGCCTAGCCAGAGTGTGTTGGCTTTTGCCACCCCGTTGATCAATTAACAGATCCTCTGACAAGCAGAGCCAATGAAGTGATCCCAGGGGTGTATTTTCTGTTACCCATCTACTCGTTAAGGTTTCTCTTGAAGAGTGTTAGGGAGGGGCTCTGCCTGATATAATTTGGAATTTTGTTCCAAAGCATGGAAAGTCTCTGTGACAGGAATCTATCCCTCCAGCATGTTCAATTTATTGTTCTGGCGAGGTTTAGCTCACTAGAGCACATGGCTCGCAGTGACTTGGATTTCTTTAGGTGGAGCATGTCCATCAATTCTGAGTTGGACATGGCTTTGTAAGTCAAGCAGAGATCACCTCTGAGTAAGCGATATGCCACTGAGTACAGCCGGAGTTTTTTCAGTCGGGCTGCATAGGACATATGTTTGAGGCCAGTAATCCTCTTGTGGATTGAGTGACTCCAATAAGTCCAGGTAGGTGGTGTGCTTTTCTTGGTTCATGGTGTGGGACCTATACCGATCAATGATGTGGTAGGATATTTTGCCTATAGTTAATTGGACATGGAGTAGTTCAAGAGAGTCATACTATCTGACCAGCCTTGAGGTGTACTTGGCTTTAATGAAGATGGATATACCTCCACTTGTAGCTCTTCATGCTCATTTTGAGGTCTGAACATGTGGAAGGCATTGTAGCCTTGCACAGCTGGAGGTGCTCTCTGTGGCTTTGAACCATGTATCAGTGACTGCACAGACATCAGCATCTTTCAAGGTGAGGAGTGCTTCCAGGGAGTGCAGTTTCATGTTTAGACTCCTAACATTAAGCAGCAGAACCTTGAGTTTGTTCAAGTGAATTTTGTTATGCTGGAAAGTTTGTTGTTTTGACATTGCCTAAAAAGGCACTATGGGGTAGACAAGCTCCTTTTCCAGTATCTGAAAGCCTACAGGGGACAGGTGCAGACCATCTCTGGCATAGCAGCATGGCTGTCGACCATGTCTTCCCAGACTGACAGATACTGGATCCCCCTGGAGTTGTCACCACAAGCTAAGCCAATTATTGAAGTCAATCATTTTTTTGTTTATATTGTGGCATCATGCTGGGAGTAGGTAGAATGCTGTTCAGGGCTAGAGTCATACCTGCCTGGGACACAAAATCTGAGAGTTCAGTCATGTCTCTCTTTATACAGTCAAGAGAGGTACATCTCAAGTCATTCTCCCAAACATGGGCTATGACAGAGTCATAATGGTACTTGTTGTTAAGTGACTTGAGTGCATGTGTGATTTGATGGATCCTGGCACCTGACAGGCAGCTGGCCATGATCATCTCCTTGTCCAGCCTGCTGAGAGAGGTATCTGTGTGTCTCACTATGGAGTTGGCAAACAAAGACTAGGAAGCAGGTGTAGAACAGCTAAATGTACTAGTAAACCAACACAAAATTAAATCCAGTGACAAAAAGGCACAGCACGACCATCCATGTAAAAGGTTTACTACTTCAAGCTTTTCAGATGAAACTCTTTTTCAAGAATAAATCAGTACATTAAAACCACAAAATAAATATAGAACACCAGCCAATCACATAACATATCTCATAAACACATTATATAATTATACAATTTACATAATTAATATACTTGACTAAGCCTAGTTCACTAAAAAACTTCATTAAAAACAATGGTCAACTTAACAAATTTCATTACTGCCTAAAAAGCTCCACAGGACAACTGTAATACTCTAACTAACATATGCTTGTCTTAATTTCAAAATGGGTTTAATACTATTAGTTTTATTAGCCCTGCATTGACATCAAATCTAAAAAAAGTTTATCCATTTGTATTCTGCTCTCTCCATGGCATTCATAATGTCCCCCCCTCTTATTTTTACAAACTCTTTGCAGTATCCTAAATTTAAATGTATGTTCATTTCCACAATGTAAAATATGCTTACTAAGTGCATTTGTCTCAACCCCCTTTCTTATATCAGATAAGTGGGATGCAATTCTCTTCTTGAATTTACAGTTATTTTTTCCAATGTAAAAACACAAGCATTTTTCACAGTTAGCCATGTAAACTAAATTTTCACTATTGCACGTCCCAAATGCCTTAAAAATAAAATTAACTTGTGTTATAGGATATATAAATCCTGTTTTCATATTAATGAACTTACAAAAGGTACAGTTATAACAGGGGACTGTCCCCTTTTAAATTTATGTAACTCTTCATTTTTATCAAAATCTTTATAGCAAAGAAGTTGTTTGAGGTTCTTCTCTTTCTTATATATAAAATAAGGCTTTTCTCCTTCTATTTTCCTAACGTTAACATCAGAATTAAGAACAGTCCAATTTCTTTTAATTATGGACTGAATCTGCCTAGAATGTCTGTTGCACTTCATCATATATCCTAATGTATTAAACCCAGCTTCTCTATTCTTCTGGGCATTATTGTCTTCTCTAAGTAAATATGGTTTAGCCACACTAGGCCTTTCAGATTTAACATATTCTATATTTTAGTTAATAAATCTCTACTATAACCTCTTGCCAAAATGTCCTGTATCATAGTACTAATTTCAGCTGTAAACCCTTATTCAGTGGTGTTTAGCCTGCTGGCTCTCAAGAATTGACTTTTTACTACACCCTTATAAACATGAATGGGGTGCATACTGGAATTATATACATATCTAGTTGCTTGCACTTCTTTCCTATATATAGATGTATGAATTGTACCATCAATATTCATCAGTTCAACATCCTAGAAAGTGATTTCCCCTACTGAACAAGACATTTCAAACCTAAGGAAGCTGGTGCTATTTTGTAGATGTTCAACAAATAGCTCCAATGCCTCCTTACTACCTCTCCACAATAATACTATGTCATCTACAAAGTGTTTATAGTGCATTAAAGCACTATTATAGTATTCATTTTTGTTAGAATCAAAAATAGTACATTGTTCCCATCTAGCCAACACTATGTTAGCACAGCTGTTTGCTACAAGTGTGCCCATAGCTACTCCTGAAGTCTGATGATACACATTATCCCCAAACAAAACATTATTTTGCAGAACAATCTCCAGTAGAGAACATAGCAGTGACATTTTATTTGCTGTAAAGGTGCTGTGCTTAACTAGAAATTCTCTAACATATTCAATACCTATATTGTTAGGAATAACTGTAAATAAGGACTTAATGTCCATAGTTACAAACAACACATTTGTCATATTCATATCCAAAAACATTCTCAATGACTAAAAATTCACCAGTGTCCTTTATATAGGACATACTGTGTTTCAATACAAGTTTATATATTGCTAGTCTAAATATTTTGAGATTATTGTAGTAGCCCATTGTTTTCCTGAGACTATGGGTCTCATTGGGGGGGTGAAGCAAGTTTTTATGGAGCTTGGGCAACTCATATATAACTGGGCAAACAGGATGTTCTATAAAGAAATAATTATACTGTTCAGGAGTAATTGCTAACTGCATTAAATAGTCATACAATTCAGCTTTAATCCTATAAATAATTCTATTCAGCTCTATAACATTTATAACCTTAAATGTTGCACTGTCATTTAAAAATTCATACATCAGTTCCTGATATTGTTGTACATTAAATATAACTGATGTTCTTCGTCTACCATTGCTGCAGTCCTGACATATGGGTATTCCGCTGTCCACCATCGGCCCGAATACCAAAGGGCTAGAATCTGGCGTCGGTCATGGCGCCCGAGGCTGACATCAGTATGTGCCAGTACAAATGCGCATGACCGACGCCATACCCTCAGTCTTTCTTGCCGCGTGGTCCTAAGCAGAAGCAGTGTTTGCAAGTGCCGTTCGGCTTTCTGGAATTGTCGGTTTTCGAGTTTCAGACCGGAGACCAAGCTGGCTAAGTACCCGTTGGGGACACTTTTGTCTTTCTTGCCTCAGTATTACCGGCTGTCAGAAAAAGTTAATAACTGTATTTCTTGTGGGAAACAGATTCCTCATAGGGATTACCATTTACTCTGTATTCCTTGTTTGGGCCTGAGCACGGTGTTGTTGGGTGTCGCTTTGATGAGTGCACTATTACACGCCGCTTGGACTGTGCTAGGCTAGTGTTTGGTAAGCGGTGCAATTATAACATGCCGATTCTCCGCCCAGTTCGGCTAAAACACGCAAGGAGTAATCCTTGCGGTCCAAACAAGATGAGTCCATTGGACGCCGGTTTGGTAGAGCCACCGACTACTTCAACGGCTCCTTCTGACAGTTTAGCGGAGTCTCAAGGGGAGCCTTTGCTACTTCAGGAAGTGGCTTCTCCTGTTGTAGGCCAGGCTGAAGGGGCTTCTCATGTGTCGGTGGTTCCCTCTCCGCACAGAGTTTCTAGGCCTCCTCCTTCTCATAGTAAAAGCCTTTCTAAATCTAATTCTGCCCCTGCTGGTGTCTGTCCACAGGGTCCAGCTCCTAGAAAGCACATGTTAAAGGTGGCGGAGGATTTGATTACTTTAATTAGGGGTTCTATGCCTCCCTGAGAAAAGGCCCAGGGTAGAGCCAGGGATAGAGGGTCTGGATCAGTCTTCCAATGACCCTGATTCTTCTGTGGAAGAGCTCCAGGATTTCCTCCCTACTCTGATTCAGAGGCTGAGGATTCTCCTCTGCATCCCCTCCTGAAGATTTTTCTTTTCTGAAACCTTGCATTCCATGAGGGAGCATTTTAAATGGGAAGGCCAGGATTATTCTGATTCTCGTAAAGGCTTAGAGAATTCTTGTTTTTGCCTCAGCATAGGTCTTTGGCTATTCCCCCTGTATTGGATGTTGTTCAGGATGTATTTTCTGAGGCTTCTCTTAACCCTGACTCTTTGCCTCCTGCCCCTGCTAAACCAGATAGATACTGCAGGGTACCGGAAGCTCACTAGTATTTATACAAGAGTCCTAGGGCTGACCCAGCCACCATTACTCAAGGCCCCAAGGGTGTCAGGGCTGCTGTGGTTAAGAATCCAGTTCCTTTGGACATGGATGCTAGAGCTCTGGATAGGTGGGGTAAGAAGTTGTATACCTCTTCCACTTTAGCTATGAGTGCTTTACATTGTCAAAATTATTTGCTGGGCCAATTGAATTGTAAAGTTGATGCTTTATCTGAAGGTATTGAATGTAAAGAGCTTCAGGATTTAGTGCATGTTTCAGACCAAGTTGGTAAGCATTCTTTGCAATGTGGTTTTGATGCTTTACAGGCTTCTTCCAGGGTGGCTGCTACTAGTTTAGTTCTTCGCAGGCATGCCTGGTTAAAAGTTCAGACGTTGTCAGAGCATGTTAAGGCTCGGATTATGGATGCTCCTTTGCAGTCTGATGTTCTTTTGGCCCTCCGGTTGAATCAGTTTTGAAATAATGGAGGAAAACGCTAAGTCTATGCAGACAGTTAAGGATTGTTTACAGGTTCAGCCCCTAAGTTCAGTAGGAATTGGCCTACTAACGGGTGGTCTTTTCCTCTTCAGATTATCAGTCTAGGGGCAGGTCTAGGCGAGGTAGGGGTAGAGCTTCCTCTCAGGGCCCTGCTACTCCTAGGACTTTGGGTTCTTTTACCCCTTCTGCTGGGGAGGGCAGGGGTCAGTCCTTTGAAACAAACTCAATGACCTATGCCTTCAGCTGTCGGACTCTGCCATGCTGGCAGCTCCTCTAGGAGGAAAACTGGGACTTTTGCAAAGTATTGGCATTTGGTTACCCAGGACAATGGGTATTGGACATTGTAAATCGAGGCTACAAATTTTATTTCCACACTTTCCCTCCTTTCAAAGGTATGCCAGATGTGCCTCATCAGCAAAGACTGGAAGCACAGGCTTTTCTTCTCTGCTTCAGTGGAGGGCAATACAGGAAGTACCTTCTGCTGAAAGAGGCACAGGGTTTTATTCCGTCTTTTCTTAGTGCCAAAAAGTAAATACTTGGAGACCAATTCTGGATTTGTCCATTCTAAACACCTTTTTGGAAATTCCAAAGTTCAAGATGTTAACGTTGCAGCAGTTGCTGCCTATGTTGGGCAGGGCTCATTGGATGGTAACTCTGGATCTCACAGAGGCCTATCTTCACATTCCTATCGGGCCCAGTTCCAGGAAGTTCCTGAGATTTCGGAATGGGAATTTGCATTATCAGTTCTCTGCATTGCCCTTTGGCTTGTCTACTGGTATTCACAAAAGTCCTGGCTCCAGTAATTGCTTTTTTCAGACTTCAAGGAATTCAAATTTATCCTTATCTGGACGACTGTTTGTTTCTGGCTCAAGGCAAGCAAGAACTTCTTCAACATCTTCACTATGTAATGACAGTTTTAAGATGCCTAGGGTATTCTGTGAACGAAATAAAGTCCAGTCTAGTACCCTCACAAGAGATGTGTTTTCTGGGTGTGAGACTGAATACAGCAACCCAGATGGCATTTCTTACCCTGGACAAACGAAGACATCTTCATCAATACTTCCAACAGCTTTCAGTAATGTCCAGGCTGACTGCAAGGACAGTCCTTCAAGCCTTAGGGTTCATGGCATCTTGTATTCTAGTGCTTCCCAATGCCAAACTGCATATGAGGAAGTTACAATGGTATCTCAAAAGCGTGTGGACTCAACAAAGCCACGATTTGGACACTGTCATTCAGATTCTCCCTTGCATACAAAAAGAATTTCTGTGGTGGGCTCAGGAATGTCACCTAAACAAGGGACTCTCTGTGACCCAGCCAGAGGCATGTCAGATATTAACGACTGACGCCTCGGAGTCGGCCTGTGGAGCTCATCTCAAGGAAAATGGATTCAAGACCTTTGGCCCCAGAGCTACTTCATTTACATATCAACATGAAAGAGATGCTGGCAGTTCAATTTGCTTTGGAAGCATTCAAGAGCCTACTTCAATCAGGACTGGTGTTGATTCAACAGACAACACAACAGTCATGTGGTACATCAACAAGCAAGGGAACCCATTCTTATCCATTGTGCAGACAAGCAATGCTAGTATGGGAAACTGCTTTAAAACTGCACATCACTCTTCGAGCACAGTTTCTGCCAGGAGCACAAAATTCTTTAGCAGATGTTCTGAGCAGACAGATTGTGGATCCTCGCGAATGGAAGTTGGATCATCAGGTGTTTCTGCAGTTGGCCATGGCTTGGGGAACTCCAGACATAGATCTGTTCGCTTCTCCTCTGACTTATCAACTGCCAAAGTTTTGCACAAGGCTATTTCATCCGAAAGCCTGGAAAATAGATGCACTATCCTTCAGCTGGAGAAACCTGCACGTGTATGCCTTTCCTCCTTTGCCTCTTCTTCCACAAGTATTGTTGAAAGTCAGGAGGGAAATGCCTCGCATGATTCTGATAGCACCAGATTGGCCTCGACAACATTGGTATCCTCTCTTAAGGAGTTTAATTCATGGGACACCTTGGCCATTACCACAGTTTCCTCACTTATTGACTCAGGAGGACAATCATTTTCTCAATATCAGGGTGCAATCTCTTTACCTGACAGCCTGGAGAATTCAGTTTTGAGGAAGGAAGGCCTGAAGCTTCCACAACAAGTTTTGGATGTTCTTTTGGAAGCCGGGCGTCCTACTAGCCGGAAAGTTTATGCTGATAAATGGAAGAGATTTTTTCTTTGGAGTGCAGCTCACGGCTTTGATGTTAAATTGCCTAACTTGAGTTGTATTTTGCAATATTTGACTGTTTTGTTAGACAAGGGATTGTCTTTCTCTTCTGTTAAAGTGCATGCTGCAGCTATTTCTGCTCACTATGAATGTGACCCTCCTTTGTTTTCGTCCATTGGTTAAACAGTTTCTTAGAGGGGCAAGGAATATAAGACCCTGAGAAGAGCTCCCACTCCAGCCTGGGATCTTAATTTTGTTTTGGAGAAGCTGACTCTGCCTCCATTTGCACCTGCAGCTACAGCTGAGTTGAAGTTGTTGTCTTGGAAGACTGCTTTTTGTTGGCTGTTACTTCTACTCAAGGGTCTCTGAATTACAGGCCCTCATGGCAGTAGAACCATTTCTGATTTTTCACAAGGACAGAGTTTCCTTGCATAATCCTACTTTTATGCCTAAAGTAATTTCATATGTGGTACTGAACCAATCTATACATTTGCCTACTTTTTCTGCTGACTCCCAAAATAAAGGGGTGAAAGTTTTGCATTCTTTGGATGTGCATAGGCATTTAAGATATTATTTGAGCAGAACCACAGAGTTCAGAAGATCTCAACAGTTGTTTGTTTCTTTTGCTTTGACTTCACAAGGGAAAGCTGTTTCAAAACACACTATCTCCAAGTGGATTGGCCATTGTATTGCTTTTTGTTATTCTCATCATGGGAAAGATGTTCCTGCTGGGATCAGGCCTCACTCTACTAGGGCTACGGCCACCTCTACTGCTTTTTTGAGAGGGGTAGCTGCTAAGGACATTTTGGAGGCAGCTACTTGGAGTTCTGTACTGAGCATTATCATTTACCTCTTTATTCTAGGTCTAGGGCTGGGTTTGCCACTGCTATTCTACAGGGCATGTTAGCAGCTCCTAATTCTATTTAGTTGGCCATCCTCCCTGTTTTCCGTTGCTCTGGGATTCTACCCATATGTCAGGACTGCAGCAATGGTAGACGAAGAACATAGTACAGTTTTGTACCTACCATAAATGTAGATGTTCGAGGATATCCATTGCTGCAGTCCAAGTTTCCCTCCTACCCCCTTATTTAGGTTTGGGTTTTGGGTGGTGTTTTTTGCATTCTGATGTCTGAGGCAAGAAAGACTCAGGGTATGGCGTCGGTCATGCGCATTTGTACTGGCACATACTGATGTCAGCCTTGAGCGCCATGACCGACGCCAGATTCTAGCCCTTTGGTATTCGGGCCGATGGTGGACAGCGGAATACCCATATGTCAGGACTGCAGCAATGGATATCCTCGAACATCTACATTTATGGTAGGTACAAAACTGTACTTTTTCCCACCTTTATCAGCTGGTTTAAATATAATGTCAGTCCTTTTAACTAAGTCCATCAATACTTTTCTTTCATTAGCATTCAGGTTATGAAAACTAGATGATTTTCCATTAAAAAACAAATCATAAACATCATTCTCACATAACTGTAAAAAGACTGTGACAGTCAGTGTGCTATTAGGTAAAAACTGCTACTTCTTTTTAAGACATTTTCAGTACTGGCATTATTATTCCCAAATAACATTTTCAGATCTAAATTCCTAACAAACATTCTTAGCTTGGTAATGCTGTCATTCAATACACTATTACCAGATGGAAAAAAAGTTAAACCTTTGTCTAGTAAACTCAGTTCCAGTTCAGAAAATTCAAAGCCAGACAAGTTAACAACAGTATGTCCTGCTAAGTCTTTCTGCTTCTTGTTACAGGGCCTACCTTCGGTCTTGCTCCCAAGTCTTTCCTTGTGGTGTTCCTCTTTGCTTGCTTTAGTCTTTCCCTCTGCTGCACCTGTATTGGGAGCTGTAGATTTATTTTTAGATTTGTTTCACCTAAAAAATGACTTGTCTCAGTGGTAGAAATGTTACTATTATAAACCTAACCAGTATGGTTCTTATCAGCCAGCAGTTCTTGGTCTGTAGGTTCACTTGCAAAAGGGTCTAAAGCTGTAACAGCTTCCCCTATATGCACAGCAGTTCCTTCCTGTGTATTAATTTGTGCTGTATTGCTCATAGTAGAAGAGCCCCCTCTTCTAAATTGTTGTAGCTGAGCATTATGTTGATTTGCACTTGTATTTGATGAAATATGAGCCCTTACAGTTTCCTCTCTGGGCCAAGAGAAAACATGGTTATTTTGAAAGTCAGAGATGTCTCTAATCAGCTTTCGCTTCTTAGTAGAGACTAATTTGCTCTCAAACTCTGCAAGCTTATCTAACACACTTTGATACTGTTGTGTAAGACTCTCAAACTCAGTACAAGTAACAATTTCATTCTCAAGAGCATCTATCTTAGTACACAGGTCCCATTCTATTTCACTATGGAGTTGCATATGACCAAGACATTAGGTGGTAAGGTGTTTTGCCTCAGGGGCTTATTTCCTGAGACACCGGTTTATGTGTTATTATGTGTAGTGGTTTCTATTTGCATAGCAGTGTGTGCAAGTGGTTTGCATTTGGGAGCTCTCTGATCTTTTGTTAGGCTTTTGGTGAGTAACTCCGTGTATTTGAGTTTATGTGTCATGACCCCATTTTATGTGAAAAGTTGAGTTTGTGTGCTGATAACCTCCCTGATGTCTGGTTTGTTGTTACATGAGAGAATTAATTCCAGTTTCATAGAGTAATTACATCTCTCACATAGAGTACTTGTTTTAGGAGTAAGTAGTTGTCAGTATACATGAGGCAATTAATACATTGCCACAGGATGCCCATGTCAATCAGGCTGGCTGGTGAAATGATGGGAAACTGCCCATCCATTATAACAGGTTTTTACCATATGTACTATTAGGGAAGGGAGTGGGCTAGTTTGACCAGTTTTTATGCTAAGACTAACAAAGGTGCTTGTTCTATTGAAGGCTATGGATGATAAGTGTGGCAATGCTACTCACTGCACATGTTGTGCAGTAGGGAAGCTTGGGAGGGCTCCACTGACAGATGTCTAGGGAAAAATTGAGTTTCAAGGTGTTCATATTATCATCCATCCCATTGTATCTTGTATCTCTTGCCAGACACTCTGTCCTGATGACACAGACTCATTATAGATCATGAATAATGAAGACTGGTGGGTTGCCTGTTTAAATGCAACAACACAGTAAAGTATAAGCTAAGCATTTTTGTTCAGATATCAGTGAACTGAGGCTACCTAAAAGTATACATTCTGCACCAAGCTTAAAAGCTTATCCCAAAACACCTTTGCCTAACTCTTCCCCACTAAGTAGTTTGAAAAGTCCACAGTGTATCTTCTTGCTAAGAAGAAAGAGGTTCTCCAGTTTGATTCTCAGCTGGTGTTGAAGACATGAATAACTATGATTCCTCTCTACACCCTTCTTATAGGTTTATAGATTAGTACTAGGCTAACTGCCCTTGTGGGCCATTTTAAGCCTAGCTAATTATCCCATGTGAGAATCAAACCCTGCACCATATGTCTGTAAGGTAAACACCTTAACCATTATGCCAACCTCCCACCCTTCTCATGTATCTCTAACTTCCTGTCACTTTGCTTTTCCCCCTGCTTGCTCCTCATTTCATTGCTTCTTATCATCTCGCTTTTCATTTCTTTCAAGAAGCGAAATGCACCATCGCTGAGCAATATTAAGCGATAGCAGGTTAAGGGAATATATATATATATATATATATATATATATATATATATATATATATATATATATATATATATATATATATATAAAACTATAGTACACATTATGCTGCTACCCTATTTTGAACCAGGTACCATTAGACCTTCAAGCCAATGCATTAAACTGTTACATCACAGAGTCAGTTAATGAGTAGCTGTATTCTAATAAATATATACCAATTTTCATATTTTCCCAATTAAGAGCATTTGACTAACACTGTGTATCGCACACCATCACTTAGCAAAGTAAGAGTGCATTAGTATGCAGTTTTCTTCATTTGCAGCTGTCAAGCACATGTGGGGATATATGTAGAGCATTAGAATGGGGTGCAGATGGCCCTGGGTTCTAATCCTGGACATGTATATTTTAATGCTATTATTGTGATACAATAAAACTCATGGTGAAACTACACTTTTTTATATTGTCACAGATTTGTAAATGGTGCATGCTTGTCAGTTACCAGCATGTAAACCAAGGTATTTGTTTTAAAGTGTCTGCATGATGCTAGGCGGGACATACCATTTCAGATGTATCTGACTATGATATTATTGCTATTGGCAGGAAACACATGGTGTTTCACATGTAATGCATTCTGGCCTCCTACAATGTAACTATTTCAACCATCACCTGCATCCTCTGTCACATCTTTCCTATTTATTATGTCTTATGTGGTGTCTGAGGGCTCGTGCACACTGCACATTAAAATGAACAACTGGCAACACTAGACATGGCAGCCAGTACAATATAATGCAATACAAAGACAATTATCACTGTTTTAACATACAGAGCTTTACAGTAAGTTGAGTATCACCTAGTGTAATGCATAATCAAAAAAAGTGTTAATTGGGGTGTGGCCACATCTATATAGCCACCTGTAGCTTCATTAAGTATCATGTAGGGTGTGTTCCTGGTTAAGCTTAACTGATCAGGCTTCCACCTTACATTTTCAGTCCCGATGGTACCAGGTTAGAAATTGACATCATGTAATCCTTCGATTTTTTTCATTTGGATATGTGTTTACAGTTTGGAATGCTGTTGAACAGCAACACATTTTTTTTCCAATTTGTGTTCATGCGCAGTACACACCATGGAGTGGAAAATCTATAGAAAATAAATTAATAAGCTCCTCTATGCCTTTACTATTGCTTGACAATGCTGTACATCATACACCAGCACTCAATAAATCTGTAAAGGAAAGAAATAGGAAAGTGGTGAAATGGGGAGCAAGCAGGTGGAAAAAACAATGTGACAGAAAGGTAGGAATATGCAGTATGGGTGTAGGGGAAAAAACATAGCTATCCATTTCTTCAACAGTAACAACTGGGGACATGTACACATTTTAAGATCTATTTGGACTGTCACCCCCACAGAGAGGGCTGAGAACAACATGCTTGCATTGTGAAGTCAATTGGACCACATTACGTGTGTCAAGTAGACACATATGTGAAATAGAGAGCTATATATGGGATGATATTTTTTTTTGGGACAAGTGCCCTTTTTTGTTTTTTTAAAAGGACAGAGAGTGGAATGTTGGGGGAGTAACATAGGCAAGTCTGGGGCAGGCAAGTTCCTAAAAACCAATCAAAGCATAGTCATAAAAGTAAACATTAAAACAAAATGATTGAAGTGTTAATAGTACACTACACCTTTCTTCAGAGGAAGCATTTGCAGACAGACAAGACATACAGGACAGGGTCGGTGCAGGGCACAAGAGGAGGGTGAACACCTTGGTTGGGGTGGGTTGGGGTAATCGCGAGCCTATGGATGTCATGTTTGGTGACAGAGAGAATCAGGTCCCCGCCCAATGGACTGTCATCACAGTAACCTCACTGTGCCAATGGCTACTGTGTCTGATTTCATTATGACCATGAAGAGCAGTGTCTCCACTTGGCATAGCTGTGCTACGCACCAAACCAGGCAGTCTCAGAGGGAACCACAGGCCTATCATATGGGGAAGAATTACCTGAGGGTGCATGTAGGAAAGGGGCTGCAGGGGGGTTCTGCCAGGCTGCAGCCAAGAAGTGCTGGGCCTCAGTGCTGTAGCCGGTGGAGGGTGAGTAGGTGTCTTGGGGAAACTCTCCAACCCTGCCGTGCAGTAGTAATATGTAATAATATACAAATCAAATAATTAAATACACATAAGATAAAATAACATACAAAGGTACATTAATAAAATTATTATAATGGTAAATATGATAACACACATAATATAATACAGAAATAATAAAACAAAATGATAAAAAAGAAAGAAGGGGTGGGGTGAGAGAAAACATAAGATGACAGTAACTGCACAGATCATATACTAAGTTTTCTACAAATAATGTACAATATTATGTTACCTTTCACATATAACAATACCTAGTGTTAATCAATCCCTTTATTCCATTAAATACTACCATTTTGCTAACACAGACACACTGTACTACAGATCAGATAGCATCTTGAACATATGCATGTTGCATGTTCAGTGTTAACATTTGACAGTTGACCATCTGGTGCACAGGTAGGAAGGTCTGCACCTCCACTGTTATCATTATGAATATGCAACACTACTCAATGTTACTGTTGACAGCCTAAACATTATTGCAAAGTGCAGCCCTTACATTTGTGGAGTGTGTTATCTAAAACACAAGCAGTAACCAATTTAATAATACTGTGTAAAAAATCCTGAATATGACGCCAAGGCTATAACTGATGGCTAATACAATTAATAAATGATAAAGTAAATAACATAGACTTTAATTAATAAACAGAAACACAATAAAAATAGTAAATAAGCCTAGGTACGATGAGTGTTTTTGGCAAAACTCGCCTTCATCAGATCTTAATGTGCAAAGGCTTCAATTGGTTAAAATAAAGGTACATAACCAATCATTATTCTTCTAACTGACACACCTATCAGATACAGTAAATCACAAATGAGGAATAGAAACCAGGAAATTAAGTATTGTAAAAAATATATGTCAGGTCGTGGGATAATCAACCAGTCCATAGGGATCTAATACTACAATAACAAATGTATCCAATATAGCATTACAATGAAATACAAGAACAAATATTCCATGTAGTGTACACATCACTTCATACCTTTGATCTGTTACTAGAAAAATTAGATAACAGAATAGCAAAGGATTAGAATGAAAGAAAATACAACGAAGCTTAATTAACTACCTATGAAGGAACTAATAATAAAAAGGACTCCAGAACTGTTTGTTGGGTACAATAATGCATATTTACATCTTTGCATAAAGGACAACAAATGCTATTGATCTCATCTGCCCGCTTCCATGGTAGCAGATCTAAATAGCAAGTACCAAGTATGGAACTTATGTAGAAGAGACCCTTTCATTGTTTACATAATGAAAATTAAAAAATAGAAAATATATATACATTTCAATGGTTCACATAGACTGAAAGCTAAATCAGTTAATGTAAAAAGCTCTAAGCCAATGGGAAATTGAGATTGGTCATGGTAACCAATCACTGAGGTAACTAACTTCCTAAAAAACAATCAAAGCACAGTCATAAAAGTAAACATTAAAACAAAATGATTGAAGTGTTAATAGTACACTACGCCTTTCTTCAGATAAAATCCAATAGAAGAACTGGTGTTCACAGTGACCTGATAACTATAAATGTAATTCAGGAGATTCATATTCTAAAAACACAATTAGCACTTATATTCATGTTTGCCCGCATTTGTGGCTGCAAACATGTATGTTAAAATGCTTACTGTAAGAGTTTGAGGGTGATCAGCTCATTGTAAATGTGTAAGACATGTAAGAAAATTGCAGTACCTAGCAAACCATGAATTTTAAAGTGGTTTTCCAAATAAGCTAGTAACGTGTTGTTTAGCTCAGAAGATACATAATTGAAAAATACAAATAGTGCTTGTAATCACGTCTGCCCGCATTCGCGGCAACAGACATATGGAATAAAACACTTAATTATGAGAGCTTGGAGAATGGTCAACTTAATACTAATATTTAGAAAACAAAAATAAAAATGTAAAATGTAAAAAACATGCAGAAGTAGCTGTTACTTTGGTTAGCAACCCATAATTTGACGTTAGAATGTCAGCCTATAATATATGGGTTGTTAACCAAAGTAGCAGCTATTTCTGCATGTGCTTTACATTTTTTTTATATTACTCCTGTCTCTAAACATCAGTATTAAGTTGATTATTCCCTAAGCTTTCACAATTAAGCATTCCATTCCATATGTCTGTTGCCACGAAAGTGGGTGGATGTGATCACAAGCACTATTTCCACCTTTAAAATATGTATTTTCTGAGCTAAACAATATATCACTAGCTTATTTGGAAAATCTCTTAGCACTTGAGACAGTACTATATCTGTTGACCGATTTATTTATTCATGATACACTTATATCAAGCTTTGATAATACTGTCGAAATTGGTTGTAGCACTAATCACATTGACCTTGCACTGGTTTCTTGTGTTTGGTTAATGTTAAACCTTAAGTCTTGCATTAGATAACATTTTCTACATGCATAAGTAAGATATCTAGATCAGTATTATTTGATTTGTTCCTTGGATCTTTGTTGATCATTTATTGGCTATACTGTGATTGGCCACCTTGACTTACCCTAACCTGTTATTGGTTTAGAGGTTCTAATGTCAAATTATGGGTTACTAACCAAAGTAACAGCTATTTCTGCGTGTTCTTTACATTTTCTATTTTTATTTTTGTTTCTAAATATTAGTGTTAAGTTGCCCATTCCCCAAGCTCTCATAATTAAGTATTTTATTCCATATGTCTGTTGCCGCGAATGTGGAATACCATGATTACAAGCGCTATTATTATTTTCCGAATATGTATCTTCTGAGCTAAACAACACATTACTACCTTATTTGGAAAACCACTTTAAAACACATGGTTTGCTAGCTACTGCAATTTTCTTACATGTCTTACAAATTTACAATGAGTTGAAAACCCTCAAACACTTACAGTATGCATTTCAACCTACATGTTTGCAGCCGCGAATGCAGGCGAACATGAATATAAGTGTTAACTGTGTTTTTAGAATATGAATCTCCTGAATTACATTTACAGTTATCAGGTCTCTGTGAACACCAGTTCTTCTATTGGATTTCATCCGAAGAAATGTGTAGTGTACTATTAACACTTCAATCATTTTCTTTTAATGTGTACTTTTATGACTATGCTTTGATTGTTTTAGTGATTGGTTACCATGACCAATCTTAATTTCCCATTGGCTTAGAACTTTTTACTTTAACTGATTTAGCTTTCAGTCTATGTGAACCATTGAAATGTATATGTATTTTCTATTTTTTAATTTTTGTTATGTAAACAGTGAAAGGGCCGCTTCTACATAGGCTACATACTGGGTACTTGCTATTTAGATCTGCTACCATGGAAGCAGGTGGATGAGATCAATAGCATTTGTTGTTCTTTATGCAAAGATGTAAATACGCATTCTTGCACCCAACAAACACTTCTTGAGTCCTTTTATTTTTAATTCCTTCACAGGTAGCTAATTAAGCTTTGTTGTATTTTGTTTCATTCCTATCCTTTGATATTCTGTTATCTAATTTTTCTACTAAGAGATGAAATGTATGAAGTGATGTGTACACTACTTGGAATATTTGTTCTTGTATTTCATTTTAATGCTATATTGGATACGTTCGTTATTGTAGTATTAGATCCATATGGATTGGTTGATTATCCCACAACCTGACATATATTTTTTACAATACTTCATTTCCTGGTTTTTATTCCTCATTTGTGATTTGCTGTATCTGGTAGGTGTGTCAACTAGAAGCATAATGATTGGTTATGTACCTTTATTTTAACCAATCGAAGCCTTTGCACATTAAGATCTGATGAAGGCGAGTTTTACCAAACATATTTCCTAGTTTTTATTCATTTGTGATTTGCTTTTTTTAGTAGGTGTGTTAACTAGAAACATAATGATTGGCTATGTACCTTTATTTTAATCAATTGAAGCCTCTGTAAATCAAGATCTGATGAAGGTGAGTTTCACCGAAAATGCTCATTGTACCTAGGCTTGTTTACTATTTTTATCATGTTTGTGTTTATTAATTAAAGTGTATTTTATTTACTTTATAATTTTATTAGTTTTATTATCCATCAGTTATAGCCGTGGTGTCGTATTCAGGATTTTTTACACTTTGCTCAACTTTGACCTGAATTGCCTTTAGCATGAGTTGGATTTTCACATTTTTGCAATTTAATAGTACTGTACTTTCTAACTGAAATATGCAAGAAAGGCAGCACATTTTTCTTTTACACTGTTATAAGTACTGGTTCACTGTTATAATGTTAACAATTTGCAGCATGCTGTTGGTTTCCCTGGTGTATATCTAATGATTTACATTGCGATATGTATTTCAACCGAAGCATGTCATTCATAGTTTGTAAGTGTAGTTTAACAAATGGTGACCCATATCTACCCTGTAATACTGGACTGTTTTCATATACATACTAATGCATGCCCACTATTACATTACAGTGGACAAATGCATACTCACAGTAATACAAGTGTTTAGCACAATAAGCTGGATTTACTCCTAGTGATACAATACTAGCACTTTTTGAAGCATACATACCACTTGCATCTCTCATCCTTCTTAGTCTTCCCTCATAGGCTCGCACATTTTGTATTCTCTCTGCATTAGTTGTGGGGGACATATAAACACTTTAAGGTCAGCAACCATAAACAGATGGAGCTGCTTCACCATTCAAGCATAGTCTGTAAGTGATACTCATACATCTGTGGAGTACCATAATTCCTACATTCATCCATCCAATGTTTGAGGGTATCCCTCTTCCTCGTCCTGAGGACTTGATAGTGATTTCTACACTGTTCACCAGTTTGGGAGATACCAGTAACAGTGGACAAATCCTGGGCCAAACTATTCCATGATTCTGATTTGTAATCTGATCCATGATAGTGCTCCTGCAACAGCTAGGGACCATAATTACTTACTTGGAGTCCAGCAAACACTTTAGACTACTGCACATCCCACCTTTGAGAACGAAATCTCAGTCCTTCACCTTGAATGCCAGCCATCTTTAATGTGGTGAACACCAATGTACAGTGTGATCTCCCACCAATTGCAGCTGTAACATCTACTGAGAACGCAGAACATTGTGACCTACATTATTTGAAATGGTCCATGCTGCTTACCATCACGCAAACACAGGCAGCATGTTTGCGTTCAGTTTGACATGCACAATATTTGGGATAATACCGATATTATTATGAAAACTGCTTCAACCATCACAACAATACATATTATATAGGAAATACCAGCATGACTAGTAACATTTATCATGTGAAGTGGGACACCATTAAAAAGGACGGGATTCTGCAATATCACAGCCCTGCATTTTAGCTATGCCACCCCTACTATGACAGGTGTTCCCAATACATGAATGTAGATATACATGTTTAGGATTCCTTGCATTAGTAACTATTACAAGGACACATTACAAAGCAAGGCTGAATTTCAAACCCAGGACCCTCTGAACTTATTAGTGCCTCTTCACTCCTCGCAGCAAAGGAGAAGTTACATAGCCTGTGGCTACATTTCTATGCAATGAAAGTTTCATACAGGCTCAATATAAGAAAATGAACTGATAATATACAGAATTAGATTAATGTATGATAAATACATTCCAGTTTGTTAATACACAGGGAATATGCCTACATACATGTGCAGTCTAGGTCAACATGCAATGTAGATTCAGAGGAATGCATGGCTGTCTTAAAGCTCTTTTTCCCCCATACACCAGTGAAGCAAGCCATGACAGTCATTTGTCACAAAAGCAGCTTCAACAGGAAATGTACGTTTATTTTGAAGTAGCACATTCTAGATGTACAAGTAGTAAAATGTTCCACATGGAATATAATTCATGTACTCCTTACACAGGCCATTATGAATTCTATTTTCAAATATACAACATTGTAACATGCTGTGTTCCTCGATCACTCAACGATCATCTGACCAGTACTGTTGTATCAAGCATGTGTTCAAACAGTTGCATACTATTGCCTTTACAATGTTTAGGGATATTACATGGGAATATGTAATTCAATAACCAAAAAGTACAGCCATGTTGCCTAATATGAACAAGCACTGACTGTAATATTATGGCATCCACCCCTATGTCAGCCTGTGAGAGATCCCCCAGAGAACACATCTTGAGCATTTGGGATGGGGTGCATATAGGATTCATGTTAACTGGCAGGTTTGCCAGCACACATGTGCTAGATGATACACATGCTGTTCAACATGCCTTGCCAGTTACAGTTGTATACTTCATGGTTATTGTACACCCTATCGTGTTCCCCATTTCTTGCTGTAATGTGTACTTGGCTCTAATGTTAGGCACACATTAAGTTAAGATACTGCAATATAGGATACAATTGTAGCATTCCTCTGAATATATACTCAGAAATAATGTTCATTTTTCCCATGTTGTAGCATACCATGAAGAGATGTTGTAAAGATTGTGCATGGTGATGTCTGTTACTCATCAAGCATGCCCCATGCTACTCTGTGAAATGTCCTTGTGACTACATATAGCATATAAACACATATCATATTTTCCACTAGGAAAGTTTCTTGCACTCATCCCTGTCTGTGAGTCAATGCTGAGAGAGTTTGCTAAGTTCCTCCTGGGTCTATGTGCCCTAGAAAATTTTCCACAATCTCTGTGGATGGCTATTGCCAGCAGCAGCAGTGTCTTCACCATGTAATACAGACAGATGTATACAAAAAGCTGCAGGTAATGAAAATCTAGTTATGCTTGCTTTGTGTCTGTTCTGCATTATGATCTCAACCCACAAAAAGCAAAAAAAGGAAATGGAGATAACATGAATGCTTTTATATCTTGTGGACTAGCTCCACAGGATTGGATGATTACCATGGAATTTAGCTGTATATACTGTAATTAGCATCTCTGAAGCGCAGAGTAGGACACATGGAATCAATTATTGATGTACTCTGTATAAAAAGGCAAATGATTAGCTGGGTAAACTGACATGGATGACAGTTAGTACATGCTTGCAAATGAGAAAGACATTTCCTTGTATTTAATATATTTCGAGAGGAGTATTGCACTCTATCTGGTATGTATTCATCTTGTTACCTAACTAATTCCAGTGCTGGAAAGCAGATAACAATACATGTAAAGTAATTCTGTATGCATTTGTTAGAAATATACTCATTATATTATATACCCTTCTTTATCAGACATGTGAGAGATACAGAGGCTGTAGGGTAAGCATAAAGTTTAATGCTGTGTGCTAACTAGGTACGCATGCTCCATGGCAGGATCCTTTTATAGTACCTTTAACATTTCCCCATTGTTTGCTTAACTTTGTTCCTGACCCTGGTATTTGCTATGTTATAGGGAGTGGGGAGAGAGATGAAGTCCTGCTATGGAAAACACTAGAATACAATGTTATGTTGGTTGTGGGACATAGTCCTTTATCTATTAAGGCACAATAAATTATGTAATGCTCTTGTTACTCACTTACTTTTGTAACCACCCTTGCTATTTACTGCACAATGCTGAATCTGTACAGGGTACTCCCCTATTGAGTATCAGAAGCCTTCCTTTACTGCATAATCTGTATAACAGTTTGTACTTATGTGATCATTATATGTGGTATCATTATTTTGTCTTTCAGTAAACAGTATGCTCGCAAGACGGAAACCCCTATTCTCTGAGGCTGAAAATGAGCTGATCTTAAAAGCACTCAGGCAACACCATGAGGTCCTGCTGTCAAGATGGTGGCAAAGAATGACTGAGCATGCAGAAACATGGGAAGACCTTGTCTAAAATCTAAACAGGATGGGCGACAGAGTCACATGTATGATCAGGTGCTTCACAGAGCTACTGACATGTTACATGTAGCAAGGAGGCATGCAGCTGACATGGTATGCAATCTTGAGGTCACCAGTGGTGGGCCCGCAGCAGAAGAACCCTTCAGCACCACAAAGAATTCCTGGTGAATACTGTCACACAGGAAAGCTCGCAGCAGTCTATCAGCCAATATGTCCTTGATGTTGGAGCCACTCCTGCTACTCAAGAGGACCATCCAGGTAGACTGTATTTGACCATCAGTAGAATATGTTTGCAGTCAGTCTGTGATAATTTTTAGCAGGATGCTCATTGATGAAATAACACATGTACCTTACAGCACTGTACTTTATCAACTTGAGCACAGTTGCTAATAAAATAACTTATCTATGTAACAGATGACATGTACATAGTACAAGGTTCGCATCTCGATTCAGATGTAGATGATAATACTCCATTTACCTTGGAACAAATGTATTCTTACAAAATACCAGATCTAATAAAGTATCAGATCTAACAACATTCAGTTTTACCATCCTTTTATGCATTTTTTAGTACCATACGGATTCTATTCATGAAAGCAATCTTTTGAAGTTAATACTTTTGGTATTTGCTTGATGTCATGCAGTCTACTGATAAGCTGATTTGTGTTCTGTTTTAAGGTAAATTATGTGACAACCTTTAAATCTTAGGGAGTCATTCCTGTCTCTGGTTGTCCTTACACCTGTGTTAATCAGGAATTAGGGAGTCATTCTTATCTGCAGTTCTCCTTGCAGCTGTACTAGTCACAGAACAATTATCACACACAATATGGATGCCAAACATATACAGTAATTAACTACTCTATTTTTCCTTCTTGTCTGCTTATTTTCAGCTAAGAAAGTTTTAACCCTTATATATATATATATATATATATATATATATATATATATATATATATATATTTTTTTTTTTCTTCTAACAAACAGAAATATGCATACATTATTGTTTTACTTATATAGTCTAACAGTTCCCCCTTTTGTTTTAAAAATACACACAAACAGTTTACATTGATATGTATTCTTTGGTCAGATCATAATTTTCATCATGATTTACAGAAATCACATTAGGAAACAAAATCTTTAGCTTTCCTTTGGTACAACAGGTTAAAATGCAATTCTACAGTTAACACAATGATAACAAGCATTACTACAAGAATTGGGTGTATAATCCAGTCTAATAACTTTTTTCCTTTTGCAGACCATCCTGTAAAAATATTCCACCGATTATGGGCTGCGTCTGCTTCAGTTTTTTTCACTAAACTGATTAGCTTATTTTTTTACAATTACAGAATTTAATTCATGACTTAGAATTGTTCTATTAACTTTTTGCAATCATTGAATTAACTGTTTTCTTTCATTTATGACTTTATGTAATGATTCTAATGAAAATCCTACATTAATTATTAACAATGGTTGTGGATTCCATTGCAATGGCATTGCAGACTTGTTTCTGGAGTAAACACATATGTGCCATTATGCCATGACAGATGTGTAATATCAAGACAACCTACAAAAGGATGTTGTTTAGTAAATGGTGATTTGATTTGTTACAACATATACAAACTCTGGGGCTATCTCTGTAAACATTTCAAAACTAGAAGGTAAAATCATCCATTTACATAAATTTACAGAATGTTGTAATAAACATGGTTCATATAATGGTGAGTGCTGACTACACACCAGTCCATCAGCTGTATGAGTACAATATTCAATTTTGTGAGTCCTATTTTGTAAATCAATATAATTTCCCTCTAACTGGGGTAACCAGTACTGGTACAGATAGAATGATGGCCCAAAAACCAGTGATAAAACTACAATTTGACACATTACTTTTGAACTTGTTACATAATAATGTGTAACTTTTCCTGTACAGTATGTATCTATGCAGACTGTTTGCTGCCCACGCATTTCCATCCAGTTGGTACTTGAGACCCATTTTTAAACATGGTTCTCCACACATATCCGTTGTTGGACATTAATTTCATTTTCAATGAATTCTTCTGCAGTTTAGTACATACAAAGACTGCAAAATACATTTAGTCCAATCCACGAATTTAGTAACATTAACATCAAACTCTAACCTGCTAATCAAAGAATCATTAAAATGTTGCAAAAAGTCTTTTTGAAAATTCATATTCTCTTCTGTGGTGTTCATATAATAGGTAACCATTGTGCCTGTAAATGGCACTGTCAGTTTAACCTGTCAATATTTCTATATCAATTGAGTTCAATGCACCTAAGCTTGTTCCCATCTGCCCTAAAAGAGTATCAAACCATGCTCTTCATCTTCTACAACCAGTAGTATCAGCAGGAAATAGGATATTTAAATGTATTACTGTTTTTTGGTATTTTTGTCCCACAACCGCACATGTCAATGGTACTCTGATTACTTGATCAGACTAAGCTATGGGATTATTATTAAAGGTTCTAATAATATAAAGACAAGGTTGTCTCCCAATAATTACTGAATCATTTTTACAGACTAGCATATTTTCCTCCCATAGCTCTATTTCAGATCCTTCTGCAGTACTGTTTACATAGTGAGTGTACAATTGAAAGAATGCCCTTTCTCCTTTAAGTATGCAGCATTTTATACCAGTATTGTTTTGTAAAGATACATTTGCTTTACATTGTGAGAGTTGGACATATACCTCTCCTTTGGCTGTCTTCCAGACTGTAACACTCTGGTTAAAGGAAAGGTTTTTAATATCATACTTTTGTCCCCTGGACAAGAAAGATTACCTTGAGTTCTATTTGCAGTATCACTTACCCAATACAACTTTATATTAGTAATGTTACTTCTGTATACTTTTTCTGCTGGGGTCTCTGCTATTCCTGGTGCTGTTATATAATTACAAAAAAGCATAAAAAACAAAACAGATATTGGTCTAGCTAGCGCATGCTTAAAAACAGATATATTTACATTATTTACATTTGTTGTTGTCTGCCTTTTGCTCTTCTGTGTTCCAAACAGGTGCACTTTAGGCAGCTTTATTTTCATCTTCTGAAAAGAAAATACATGCATGCCACTTTTGTGACTTAATTTCTTCACTGCTTTTAACTACTCTCATTTGATCACTATGCACTAGAACTGTTTTTTAACCTTTTGATAGATTATTTGGAATGCTAGTTTAAAATGATCCATTAATTTATCTGAGATGGTGATTTTGAAATTGTCTAACAGTTTAGCTATGAGAGGCTGTTCCTGTGTGTATGCCATGAGAATGGCAGTCATATGCCCAACTTTACTGTCTAATTTGTAAGCATTTTGATTTAACTTGATGAAAGTTTGAAAACATTTGGGAATAAAAATCCAAAAATATCTGAGTAAGGCATCTGTCCATACACAAGATCCTGCTGTATATGCTACCCATTATTCAAATGTAAGCATGTTGTAAAATATACCTTTTTATCATCCCACTGTAGTAAGGTTTCTAACAATCTTGACTATATATATATATATATATATATATATATATATATATATATATATATATATATATATATATATATATACAGTAGTTCCCTGCTCTATGACTTGCACTGGCTTTGTCTTTTGCAGTTCTTCTTTTAACTATTCTATTTGAGCATTGCTTGCATTAGTTTATCCTGAACTTCACTAGCCAGATTCTGTTCATCCTGTAACTGTTGCTTAAGATCTGAAATGTCTGTCTGTAATTCTTTACAGGTTTTATGACACTTTTAGTAGACTGTCATGCTGTTTGCAGACCCTCTATGCACTTTTGGCAAAGTTCTTGCACATCTTTTTTGAACTGTCTGAACTCACCTTGTCTGTTTTTTAAGAGTTATTAAACTCCTCTGTCAAGTTATTATGAACTTTGTCCTTATCTGTTTTTTTGCTGTATAGTGTCTTCATTCTACTTTTGTACATACTATTTAAAGGGTGTAACAAGATCTACAGGAGATTCTTTCAGTATTTGATTTGACTGCTGTTGTAGCTATGAAATTAACATTTCACATGTAGTGACAGGCTATAGCTGTTTAATATTTGGATATAATGTACGCATATTACCCTTTTCTGGTTCTTTACCATCAGAAGATTTATTTTTATAGTTTAACTTTTCAACAATGGTCTGCACTGTATTTTTATGGCATCATACACAGACACCAGTTTAATATGACTCACACAATAAACATTTACTGTCATACCACACATTTTTTGTTTGATGATACCAGTCAAATGTAATCCAGTTGCACAATGCCTGTACTTCAACTTACCCTAGTAAGGTTTTACATTTACTAATATGCTGTTCATACCACGTTGCATTCCGTCCCACATTTTATCTGGTCATTCTGCCACATTAAGAGTAAAACTTTGTTTACATGTTTTATTACAGTCCCTAGTAGCAGTCATACTGTGTATAACACAGAAACATTCTCACCAGTCGATAGAGAGGCAGGTGGCCAGGCTGCTTACTGTAAATGGTTGAAAAGTCCCTGTAGTCACTTGAAAAGCTGGTGAAATAAAACTGGCAGTTGCAAATTTGAAACCTTGAAATTTACTGACTTGGAGAATGGCACTGCAACTGTACTTTATGGCAGTCTCACTCTGGATTCAGATGTCTGAAAACTGTACTGCTGAAAGCTATATAAGACCAGAGTGCTCCTGTTCAGAACTCACTCATAAATTTTAGTTACTGCGCCTTTACTGGAGTAACCCTATACAAGGCACCACTCCCCCTGTGTCCCTGTGTACGAATAAAGGGTAGGTTCACCACTGATAAATTTTTAGTAGGCTGCTCATTGATGAAATAACACATATACTTTACAGCGCTGTACTTTATCAACTTGAGCACAGTTACTAATAAAATAACTTATCTGTGCAACAGATGACACATACTATATGTTACGGCTTACGGCTTTTAATGTACAAGGTTTGCTTCTCGATACAGATACAGATGATGATTCTCCATTTCCCTTTGAACAAATATGTTCCTACAAAATACCAGATCTAACAACATTCAGTTTTACTGTTCTTTTATACATTTTTAGTACCATTTGGATCCTGTTCATTAAAGCAATCTTTTGAAGTTAATACTTTTGGTATTTGCTAGATGTCATGCAGTCTGCTGATAAGCTAATTTGTGTTCTCTTTCAAGGTAAATTATGTGACAACCGTTAAAACTTAGGGAGTTATTCCTGTCTCCAGTCGTCCTTGCACCTGTGTTAGTCAGGAATTAGGGAGTCATTAAGAAAAAGAAAACAGGAACTGCCAAAAAACTCCAAACACGACACAGCAACCAAGCAGATAACGAATGGACACACTCGCCACTACGGAGACCAGTTCACGAAACTTTTTATATGACTTTTATTGTATCCAAAACGCCAAACACTCCAAACACATGAACGCCTTAATAAAAATCACACACTGCGTTTTCGTCACCTCCTCGACTTCATCAGATAAACCAATACATCCAATAAAATGCTTTTATATATAATCTTTCCCTTAAATTAATAAGTCATTAATTGAATTCAATTAAGATTTAAACCAGCAATTCCAAATACTCAAGACTGCTTAGTCTTTCATGCCACCAAATACATTTCCACCATACAACATATATTATCTAAAAGATGGTAACGTATAAATAAGTTAAAAACAATACCAATATTAAATAAACCAATAAATACTTAAAATATGTAGCATATTTCATAAAAATATATGGTTTTGAAAAAACTAGCAGCATATTATCTTATGTTGTGTACAAAAATTTTGAACATTCTGAATTCAGATATAAATGCAATACAGAAAACTCACAAATATTCCCAATTGATGAGATAAATTAATAAAAAATACAATTATATAAGTATAGATCTGATCATAACTAATCTCACTGGAAATCCACATCCCGCCCCCACCCCAAACAAAAAAGATCACAGTGAAGAACTTCTCTAAAGCAAACTTCACACTACTCAAGACTGGTGTGGTATCCTTCAAGGCCCCTGAGCCAGTGGAAACCACAACCCAAGCTGCAGAAGCCCTTACAAATGCCTTCTATGAACACCTCCAGGACTGCATGGATCAGGCAATCCCAAATAAAACCAAGACTCTTTCCACAAAGGGCAAACGTCCAGTCTGGTGGACCCCAGCCATTAACAAACTTTACAATAAGAGGAGAAAGCTATTACATGATAGAACAAAATCCATAAAAGGGAAGTCACCCCTGATCATTATTAGTAAAAAATATGAGCACTCATAAAATCAACTCAGGCCAATTTTGAGAGAAAAATTGCCATGGATTCAAAGGACAATCATAAGGCCTTTTTCAGCTATGTTAGGAACCTGGGTGGAAACTCCCAGATATGCTCAGAATTAGTCCAAAATGATACAAAAATCACTGAACCCACAGACATTGCCAACATACTGGCAGACAGGTTCAGTGCAAACTTCACCCCCCCCCCCTAAAGGAGAGATAACTATCCCAGCAGAGTGTAGCCTCCCAGACATCTCAAATGCGCAGGTGAAAGCTGCTCTCTCTAAAGCTAAAAACACAGCATCAATGGGACCGGATGGTGTCCCCGGCTGTGTGCTACACGAGCTAAATGAGGAATTAAACTCGCACATAAGGCAGCTGTTTAATCTCAGCCTTACCACAGGATACGTGCCCAAGGAGTGGCGTACGGCAACTGTGGTCCCACTCCACAAAGGCGGTGCCTCTACGGACCCTGGTAATTACCGCCCCATAAGCTTAACAAGTCTAGTCTGCAAAGCTATGGAGAGGATCATAATGGAGCTCATAAACAAAGATATAGGGGACTTGCAGACATTAGACCCGACCCAGTTTGGCTTCATCAAGGGCAGATCATGCCTTTTGAACTTGGTCGACTTCTTCGAAACAGTCACCAAGGCCATTGATGAGGGAAAGGCAGTCCATACAGCCTACCTTGATCTTGCAAAGGCATCGACACAATACCCCACTCGGTATTGTAGAAAAACTTACCAGCTTAAATGTAAACCCATATGTCACAAGATGGGTTGCAAACTGGCTTAAGGACAGAACCCACAGGGTTAGAGTTGCTGGCGCTATGTCAGACTCCAAGCCGGTCACAAGTGGTGTCCCACAGGGCTCGGTCCTGGGCCCCTATTGTTCGGCATCTACTTCTCAGAAGTACAGGCCAACATGGGAGGACTTTGGCTGACAAAGTTTGCAGATGACTGCAAACTGGGCCATAGTGGAAAGTGCATCGGACACGGATATCCTTCAGAAGGGACTCACGAAACAGATAGCTGGTGCCAGAGCCATGGCCTGAAGTTAAACGCCAAAAATGTATAGTCATACCCTTCGGGAAAAACAAGGTAACCCCAAGCTACCATATAGGTGGCAATCCACTAAGCACAGAAGAGGTTATCAGGGACCTGGGGACCCAGGTTGACAGTGGCCTTTCTTTTGACACTCACATTGCTAAAGTGGTTAGAAAGACCTTCTACATTGCCCACCTGATCATGAAGGGATTCACATCCAGATCTAGTGAGGTCATTGTTCCCCTGTACTCTTCACTTATCAGACCAATGATCGAGTACAATGCCCCATTCGGGATGTATCTCACCCGACATCTGCAGCAATTGGAGAGACCCAAAAGTTCCTCACCAAAAGGATAAAGGGACTCCAAAATCTGTCATATGCTGCCAGATTGAAGAAACTCCAGCTCTATTCAGTTGCATACCGTCTGCTCAGAGGTGACATGTGCCTGACATACAAGGCCTTGTCCAACTCGGAATTAATGGACATGCTCCACCTCAAAAAATCCAAATCCACCAAAACCACTAGAGCAAGCGACTTAAACCTTAGCACGGATATAAATAGGACGTGCTGGAGGGATAGATTTATCACTCAGATACTCCCTATGCTGTGGAATAAAATCCCGATCCATGTGAGGCAGAGCACCTCGCTGGCTCTGTTCAAGAGAAATCTTGACCTGTGGATGGGAGATCATAGGTTTATCCTGGGAATCATCTCTGTGTCACTGCTGGACAGAGGCACAACAAACTAATGGGCACAGTATTTTTTCATATAAGGGGTGGCGTAAGCCACAAAAATTTGGGCTAGGCTTATAAATGCCTTAGGGCAGATAGCCTAGTATAAACCTATGAACCTATGAACCTATACATGTGCCATCACATTGTTCAGGTGATATAGTTGACGAACAGTTCTGATATATTACAGACCCTTGTGGGGTGGTGCAATATTTCTTCCATGTCATTTCAGTTTGCAACATCCACTTATGTTTGTGCACATGACTTTGTCCTCTTATAATTATCCACGTGTGGCATTATATGTACTGGTGAATAAAATCATGCCAGCTAGTATTGCAAGGGAACAGAGGGAAACTGATAGGTGAAGATGGGAGGTTTGAACCTGTTATCTGCATACAACCTGCTAAAAGGAGGAGTATATGTGATCTGAGTGTTTTTTCTGGGGAATAACTGATGGTGTGTAGATTCTGAGGTCATTCTTAGGGTGAATCTATAGTCCTGTCATCGATCAGTAGGTGTTTTATTTTGATGATTGTTATGTCACAGAAGGTATAGCAGCTACCTAGAGCTGTTGAAGATTGACTCTATAACATGGCAGCAGCCAAGTATAATGGAAAATAATACTGTCATCTCTGTACGTATGAGAACAAAGTGTTAAAGTGTCTGCACATACACCACAACAGAGCAGGCAATCCAAGGAAACACTGTTACAGCTCAAACTAGGTCTAGAAACACTAATAATCAAACAGAGACTCCTACACTTGCCAGGGATAACAATAAACTTGTCTCCTGTCTGTTCTTAGACCTCTCAAAAGCCTTTGACACAGTTTCACATCCTCTCCTTCTGCAAAACTTTACTAACCTTAATTTCTCCTCCACTACAGTATCTTGGTTCAAAAGCTCTCTGTCCAATCGCTACTCATCTGTAAAATGGCAATCAGCTCACTCACCTCTGTTTGCCATAATAACAGGTGTCCCACAAGGTTCCATCCTTGGTCCACTACTTTTTAATATCTTTACAAATCATCTCTTCTCTTCCTTTCCTGAGTCATCTGTAATACAATATGCTGATGACTTAACACTCATTTCTGTCGCTGAGTCTCCAGCTCAACTTACCTCAATTACACAGACTTCCTTCAACTTGGTAGAAAACTGGCTGTCCAATAACCAACTTATTCTAAAGCAAAAAAAAAAAAAAACTATTACTCTTTCTTCCAAAAAAACCTTCACTACATCAAACCAGCCTTCTCAATATTGTCTCTAAATAATACTGCTATACAGGTAGACACCAACACAAAACTACTTGGCTTCATTATTGATAACCATTTAAAGTTTGACTTACATATCAACAATTGCATTAAGAAAACACATCAAATGTTAGGACTTTTGTATCATAATAAAAAAAATTCTTAATAACCATATCTAACTCCTATCTCTTACCCACCCTACTGTATAGTTCACAAACTCTAACTAATCTCAACACTGGACTACTAGCCAAACTTGAAACAACTTACAACAAGATTGATAGATTTGTTACACAAAACACATATAAGTCCCATCACTGTCTTTCATTGAAAGAACTACACTGGCTTGAACTACCCAACCTTCTTCAACTAACTCAGGCACAGATCATTCATTCTATTCTCTACTCTACTCTACTGTCCAACTCTCTCTCCTCTAATCTCTTATTCACCCCAACAAGATCCCTTCATAGTTCTACTCAAGAGTTATTACAAACCCATAAACCTAATACCAAAACTGGGCAGAATCTCTACAGCTATAACCCTGCTAAGGTGTGTAATGATCTACCACTCAAAATTAGGACTCTACAGCAACAAAAACAATTTAAAACAGCTACTAAACAATACCTGCAATTTAAATGGATATGTCAATGTAACCATCCCCCATAAACCTTTTCTCTCTTAGCTCCCCAATCCCTTCTCTAGCCCCTCTCTATCCTTCCTATCAGCTGTCTCTCACCTTTCACCCAAAACTCTTACTAATACAAATCATACATGTGTAATATATGTTTACTGTTTCAAATTCATTGTATTAAATTGTTAAACTTTTTTGTATTGTATATACACTTTTATCCTGTATCATTTATTGTACTGTTGATTTTTGTCTTGTTAATCTATGTGGAGCTTTTCTCCTCGGGCCTCCGCTGAAAAAGGGCTACTAAGCTCAGTTGGACTATCCCAGTCATCAAATATGAAATAAATAAACAATAAATAATAAATACTATACACACTTGCCAGAAGTGTACAGGTGTCAGTCCTATAAAAACAGATGTCATCCTAATGTTCTTTCTCTTTTGGCTACTGTCATGTTGGTTTGCTTACTCTTTTGGCTACTGTCATGTTGGTTTGCCACAGCACATCATCTGCTTCCATTTCCTCCTTTCCTCTGCATCTTATACTGTTACAACAACCACCTGCCTATCCTTGGTCATCACATCCATGAACCTAATATTAGGCTTTACTGTTTTCCCTCTACCTGCCAGCTCCATCCTCAGCATCTGTCCCCAAATGCACCCAGCATACCTCCTAAGTACACGCCCAAAGCATGCAGTCTCACCCCTGTGTACAAACCATACAACCTTGACCTGACACTCATATACTGATTATTAATTCTGTCCATCATCAGCACAAGCAAGGAAGATCCTAACATCTGGAACACTTCCAGCTGCTGTTATGACTCCTGTAATTTTTGTCAGGGACACTGTCACCAAACTATATCACATAGCTGTTGTCAGTACACTCTTGTAGACCTTCCCTTTCATTGTTATTGGTACCTGTCTGTCAAAAATCAGTCCTGACACTCCTCTACACCCACTCCACCATGCATACACTATCTTCTTCACCTCCCTTCCACACTCAGCATTACTGTGTACTTTAGCTCCCATGTATTTAATAACATACACCTTCAACAACTGCACTCCCTGCATTCTCAACATTCATCTAGCCTCCCTGTCATTCACAGACATATATTCTGTATTAGTCCTTATGCCATTCATTACTCAATTCTGTATAGCATAACGTTGCCTCTCCAGGGTCTCTTACACATGTTTCCTGATCACAATATCATACACAGATGTCATAGTCCTTGGGGACCCCTGTGTGATCTCCTGTGTCAACCTCACCATTGCAAAGAGATGTCATGATGTTAGTGCACAACATGAAACGAGTGTCACTGTCATCTGCATTATATTCCATGAGGTGATATCTACCTGTCTGCAAGGCCATTTACTGCTCATGGCCTGTTGTGAGCAATACGTGTTCCATAATCTGATTTAGCTGATAACATCAGCTGTGTCTGTTGAAGACATGAGGACAGTGTACCATAGGCTGTGGTAAAATGCATTATATAACATCCAATAGCAGCAGCTCTCTCACACACACACACACACACACACACACACACACACACACACACACACACACACACACACACACACACACACACACATACATACATTAAGTTGACTACAGTGAGATTAGACCTCCTACCTGTCTAGGTTTACAGACTAGAAAACACAGTACTTAAAGCATGTGCCATGGCAAAGTCTGACTAATAGGACTGCTGGTGATCTTATAGTAGATGACAACAGCAGACCTTGTGGGGGACGGGCAGCTGGAGGACTGCTAGACATAAAGATGTTTTTTTTGCAAGCACAAAAGCAATGCAGAACAATGATAGTCTCCAAGGCAGTGCTGAATACACAGTCATAATCTTTGTAATGGAGACAGTCACATACACACCCTACCTGTCTATGTTTACAGACTAGAAAACACAGTACTTAAGGTGCACACTACAGCACAAGTCTACATTTAACAGGCCTGCAGGTGATCTGTAGTAGAAGACATCAGCAGGCACTATGGGGGACAGGAGGTTGGAGGACTGTTAGACATAAGGATGTTTTTCTTGCAAGCACAAAAGTAATTCATGACCATGACGGTCTCCAAGGCAGTGTTGAATACACGGTTACAGTCTTCATAATGGCACCAGACACACATAAAGTTGGCTAGAGTGACATTAGAACCCTTGCCTGTGCAAATTTACAGGCTAGACAGTACAGTATGTAAGGCACATACTATGGCACAAGTCTGGCTTTAACAAGCCTGCAGGTGATCTTGTAGTAGATGACATCAGCAGGCCCTGTGGGGGAGAGGCAGTTGGAGGGCTGCTAGACATAAAGATGCTTTTTTTGCAAGCACAAAAGCAATAAAAAACCATGGCAGTCTCCAAGTCAGTGTTGGACTCCCACTCATCTTTATGGAGGCAGACACATACATACACACTACTAAAGTGAGACCCGAACCCCTCCTAAGTGCACAGTCTAACAAACACAGATTGTAATGCAAGCACCACAATACAAGTCTGATTTTAATATGACTTAATGTGATCTTATAGTAGATGACATCATCAAAGAATGTAGGGAAGACCAGCTTGGGAGGCCTACATAGGCACAGGCCTGCATATTTGGGTGTTTTCCTTTGGCAGTGAAAGCCTGTGAGCACAATGTTATCACAGTATCCATGAGGGAGCACACAACATTATTACACATTTGCTTTGTAGTAGATGTATGTGTTGTAGAATTAATGAGATCCCATGGTAGTACTGATTGCTGTTGAGACTGATTGTGAGGAAACACATATGGATGTTTATTAACTGTCTGTACAGATAGTTACACTGTACCCTCAGTTTACAATGTTTCCACATCTTGGAAATATAGAAGAGTAAGAACACAGATCTATGCATGTGGTGTAATAGTTAGCATACCTCTCAACTTCATAGAGCACAAAATCTGCACAAAGCCATAATTAATGCAGCTAATGTTGAAATATTGCCCTTATAAACCAACAATGTTAATGGAATAATAGGTTTTGCATTAGCATGCCTTTCTGAAAGGTATTAACAGGTTTTGCATTAGCATGCATTTTCTGAAATGTATGTCATCCATACATGAAATGTATATCATCATTTTCTGACTTACTTCTGAATGATTTAGCAATAATGTTTTATAAACATTTCCCCCAAGGATCCATCCTTGGCACCCTTCTTTTAATATTTTCACTAACAAATGTCTATCTGTCTGCACCTCATCTTCACTAATCCAATATGCTGATGATTCTACCCTCATCACCCTCTCTCAGAACCCCACTGACCTACACTCTCTCATGCAGACTTCTTTAAATATCATTGAACAATGGCTAACTGACAACCAACTAATCCTTAACCCAAAGAAAACCAAACTCCTTCTGCTTCTCCCAAAATCTTTATCTCATCTTAAAACTTCTTTCAGTCTGTCTTCTCTAGACAACACCAATATTTATGCAGACTCCACTACAAAACTTCTAGGAATCACAATTGACAAACACCTCAAATTTGACCATCACATCTTACAGTCCATCAAAAAGACCAATTAAAAACTAGGTTGCTATATAGACACAAAAAAAATTAACTAACACCAATAGGACCTCACTTGCCCAAGCCTATCTCCTCCCATGTCTACTCTATGCTCCCCCTATAGTCACACACATCCAAAAAAATCTCCTAACCAATCTAGAACAAACCTACAACCAGATAGCCAGATTTGCCTGTAGTCTCCCCTACAAATCCCATCACTGCCTTGCACTAAAAAAACTTCAGTGGCTTAAGTTCCCACAATTACTCCAACTTTCACAGCTACAAATTGCATATTCTCTTTTCTACAAACCTAAAAATTGTCCGTCCCTGTCCACCCTCCTATCCTTCTACAAATGTGCACGATTTTTCCGTAGCACTGACCAAACACTACTGAACACCTACAAGTCCAACAAAACTATGGGCAGGTTACTTTATAAATTCTCCATACCTCAAACATAGAACAAACTCCCTTCTAACATACGACATATCCAATCTTCGCTCCTCTTCAGAAAAGAACTGAAAAAATACCTAGCCAACTCTCTCTCTTTCAACTGCGCCAACCCACCTAATTTGCCACTACCACACCAGATCTATTCCCTTCATACGTTATATGTACTTAACAATCCTGTGGATCTGTAGCTACACCACTCAGCACCCAAAAACTAAACTTTCCTCCCAACTTTCCCCCCCTATTTTACTTCTTGCTTCTCTGACCACCCCAGCACTTTCCTCCTCATTTCCGTCTCTCCACTCTATCTTACTTTACCACGTCTCCTTCCACCCCACCCACTAAAACCGACACAACTGCCACTCTTTGCTATTCTCTGTCTCTTCAGTTATTCTTCACTCTTCACTCCACTCCACTTACTATTCTTCTGTTTTGTGCCACCAACTCGATCTCTATCATTTTGTTGCTGTACATGAACAAAATGCATACTTTTAATGATTTCTACAAAGCATTAATGTTACTCGCATATCTCTTTATCTTGTTCTTTTTAATGTTCTTAAACTTACAATGTAACTTGGTATAGTTATGATATATGAGTATTATTTTTTGGCATCATGTTTTTTATCATGTTTTTGGAGCTTTGTCAATACTTTTAATGATTATCTACAAGGCATTAATGTTGTTACTCACATGTCATTTTATCTTGCCCTTTTTTATGTTTTTAAACTTGCAGTGTAAATGGGTTTTGTTATGATATATGTATATTATTTTCTGGCATCATCTTTTTTATCATGTGTTTGTGGAACTTTTTTCCTCGGGTCTCTACTGAAAATGGGCCCCAGCCCAGTGAACTAACCCGGTTAAGAAAAGATAAATAAATAAGCCAATATATTATGGGGAACAGACTACAAAAATTATAATATATGGACATCCCTCATTAATCTGGACAGTTTAGAGCTATGATAGTTACTTATAGTGAAAATGCAATGAGTATTACACTAAGTGCAGATGCATGCACATTTTACTCCTCTACCTGTTTGTGTGATGTTAAGCAGTGCACAGATGAGAGGAGCATTGCTAACATCCACTTTTTGCATTATGTATTTGTATATGTCTTACTGCAGCCCAGTCCTCTCAATACTCCAGGCTGTGATTTCACAATTCTTGATGGCAATGTATAACTATTATCTGTATATTTCTTTGTTCTTCAGTTTTGTGTTTTGTGCAAAATAATTCAGCATTATTAACACTGTTTTAGCATGCCCCACATTGCACCAATGTGTACTGAAAATATTCAGATTAAAACATTATGGGACACAGAGTCACAGGCTATACAAACACAAACTTTAGCAAAAACACCTCCTAAACTTCAACTTACATCTGGATTAGAGCCCAATACATCCAGGCAGTGCCAGTTAGCAAGGGCTAAATTATTCTCGGCTCCACCAAGTCTCCTCTTCAGTTTTTCCCTTGAAAGTAGTGTAACCCTCAACCTAAGCACTTAAAAAGCATCCTACAGTCAAACACTTGCTCAGATTTAATAGCAAGCACTAATATACCCCGACACTTGATTGCTCAGCAGGGCAAGGCTCATTATTCACCCCTCACCAACCAAGCGACTAAGCAGCTCACCCTACTATTCAGGCATGACCAAAGGGCAATTTCAGGTATACTGTCCAGTCCAGCTGGTGAATCTGCATATCCTGAGGCAATGATACAACTGCCTCATGTACACAGACAACCCTCTCCTCCTACCACAAAACATTAACATATGTGAAAGATGCAATTATATAGCTAAATTGGAGGCTAAGCTCTCTCCATCCAAGACTGGAACAGGTAGTCATGAGGAGAAGGTTAACACTTGCACCACACCTCCAGCCTCACATAGACATACTAAACCAGCACTAGCAAAAAATGCACACAAATGCACAAAATCATACTCGGTGGCTCTAAATAAAAACCCGTAAAAGCATCAGAGACCTCCAAAGCAGACACCCAAAAAACCTGCACCTCCCGTCACAAACCAGACAACACATAAAACACAAAATCAGTGTGCCATGCAATCACAGCCCTTAAGGCAAAATAACTTACCTAACACACTAGTAATAGGTGACTCTATAGTCAGGCACACTGATGTCCCAGTCACTAGGCTGGACAAGGCGAAGGTTACTGTTAGCTGCCTGTCAGGAGCCAGAATCCACTACATAACACAAGCACTCAGGTCACTCCAGACCAAGTACAAATATGACTCTGTCATTGTTCATGTTGGTGTGGATGACCTGAGATGTACCTTCCTGGGCTAAATGAAAAGAGACATGGAAGAACTCTCTGATCATGTAGCCCAGGCAGGTATGACCCTGACCCTGAGTAGCATCCTGCCCTCACCAAGAATGATACCACAGTATAAAGAAAAAAATGATCAATTTCAAAAATTGGCTAAGCTTCTGGTGTCATTCAAAGGGGATCCAGTGTCTGTCAGCCTGGGATGACATACTCAACAAGCCTTGTTGCTTTGCAAGAGATGGCTTGCACCTGTCACCCTTAGGCTTTCGAATACTGGCCAAGGCTCTTGCTGCTTCCATAGTGCTTTTTTTAGGCAAGGCTCAAAAGTCAAACCCACCTTTGTAAACAGCGCAAATAAAAAAATGAGGGTTATGCTACTCAACGTCAAGAGTTTAAATCTCAAAATGCATGCACTTGAAGTACTCCTCAGTATGGAGAACGCTGACATCTGTGCAGTAACTGAAACTTGGTTCAAGGCTCCACAGAGCACCCCAGCACTACTGGGCTACAACTCATACCACACATTTCGGCCACAGAACATGGAATGAAACACAAAAGGAGGGGGAGTATCCATAGTCATCAAGAATACCTACACCTCCAGGTTAGTGGCGCAGCATGATACCTCTGAGATCATCCATGTGCAACTAACATTGGGCAAATCTGCAATGCAAATTGTGACCTGATACAGATCACCCTCCATGACCCAGGACCACTGCTCTGCCTTTCTGGAGAGACTGGGAAACATGAAGGTCCTACCGAACACCCTGATATTGGGCGATTTCAATTACCCTACCGTTAACTGGGAAAACTACTCAAGTACAAACTCCCAAGTCCAGCGCTTCCTGGAATTTATCAACTCAAATTCCCTGGATCAGCTGGTAAACTCCCCTACCAGAGGTGAAAACATATTGGACCTGGTCATCACCAACATGGGTGACAGGTGTTCCGCACTGGAGGTCAACCCATCACTGGTTAGATCAGACCATAAACTAATCACTCTGGATGTCCACACCACATCACCACCCCCAACCAAGGAAACCACAGTGAAAAACTTTTCTATAGCAAACTTCACCTTACTTAAGACAGAGGTGGTAAGTTTCACAGCCCCAATGCTAAAGGATAACAGTATCCAAGATGCAGGAACCTTTACAAATGCACTCTATGAGCACCTGCAAGGATGCATGGATCGTGCCATCCCTAGCAAAACCAAGACTCACTCCCCTAAGAGAAGGAAACCAGTCTGGTGGACACCTGCCATAAACAGGCTATACAATAGAAGGAGGAAACTAGTTCAGAAAAAAAGCAAATCCCAAGAAGGAAAGACATCCCTGATCAGTATCAGTAAGAAACTAAGGTCCCTCATAAAATCATCCAAGGCTAACTTCGAAAGAAAAAGAGCCAAGGATTCGAAAGATAACCACAAAGCCTTCTTTAGCTATGTCAAGAATCTAAGTGGCAACTCACAGATATGCTCTGAGCTAGTGCAAAATAGCACAAAATATACTAAACCTATTGATACTGCCAACATCCTGGCAGATAGATTCAGTGCAAATTTCACCCCCCCACCAACAAAAGGGCCCACAACAATACCGGAAAAGTGTAGTGTCCAGGAAATCACAGACGCACAGGTGAAAGCCCTTTCAAAAGCCAAAAGCACAGTGTCATTGGTGCCAGATGGTGTCCCAGGCTGCGTCTTGTATGAACTACAGAATGAACTAACCCCCCACCTAAACACACTGTTCAACCTCAGCCTCTCCACAGGCTACATTCCCATAGAATGGTGCACAGCAATGGTTATTCCGCTTCACAAAGGAGGGGTCACAACTGACCCTGGTAACTATCGCCCCACAAGCCTGTCTAGCCTGGTCTGCAAGGCTATGGAGCGCATCATCATAGAACTCATTAACAAAGACCTTGGGAACCTCCAAACACTTGACCCAACCCAGTTTGGCTTTGTTAAGGGCAGATCATGCCTACTAAGCCTGGTTGACTTCTTCGAGACAGTCACCAAGGCCATAGATGAGAGGAAGTTGGTTCACACAACCTACCTTAACCTCGCCAAGGCTTTTGACACCATTCCCCACTCTGGAATTATAGAAAAACTCACCAGCCTGAACATAAAACCCTACGTCACGAGATGGGTTGCCAACTGGCTTACAGACAGAACTCACACGGTAAGAATAGCAGGCTCCAGGTCCGACTCTAAACCAGTCACAAGTGGTGTCCCACAAGACTCGGTCCTGGGACCCCTACTGTTCAGCATATACTTTTCAGAAGTACAGGCAAACACAGGAGGACTATGGCTAACCAAGTTCGCCAATGACTGCAAACTGGGAGCCAAAATTGACTCTTCGGCTGGCACGGACATTCTCCAAAAAGGCCTTACTGAGACAGACACCTGGTGTCAAAGTCATGGTCTCAAGCTAAATGCCAAAAAATGCATAGTCACCCCATTTGGGAAAAACAAAACACCCATGAATTACCACATAGGTGGCAGCCCCCTTAATACAGAAGAGGTAATAAGAATTCTGGGGACACAGGTAGATAGCAATCTCTCCTTTGACAATCATATTGCCAAAGTAGTTAGGAAATCCTTCTATGTAGCCCATCTAATTACTAAAGGGTTCACATCTAGAAATAAAGAGGCTATAGTGCCCCTCTACCCGTCACTCATCAGACCCAACATACAGTACAATGCCCCATTTGGGATGTACCTCACAAGACACTTCTAACAGCTGGAAAGACCACAAAAGTACCTCACCAAGAGGATTACTGGCCTCAAACATATGTCCTATGCAGCCCGACTGAAAAAACTCTGGCTGTACTCAGTGACATATCGTTTACTCATAGGTAATCTCTGCCTGACTTACAAAGCCATGTCCAACTCAGAATTGATGGACATGCTCCACCTAAAGAAATCCAAGTCACTGCAAGCCACTCACTCTAGTGAGCTAAACCTCACCACAACAATGAATAGAACATCCTGGAGGGATAGATTCCTGTCACAGAGACTCCCCATGCTTTGGGACAAAGTTCCTATTAGGCAGAGCTCCTCACTAACACTCTTCAAGAGAAACCTTGACGAGTGGATGGATAACAGAAAATACACCCCTGAGATCACTTCATTGGCTCTTCTTGACAGAGGCTCACTTAATTAATCAATGGGGTGACGAAAGCTGACACACTCTGGCTAGGCTTATAAATGCCCTCGGACAGATAGCCTAGTACTTACCTATGAACCCCTCACTGGTTAGATCTGACCATAAACTAATTAATCACTTTGGATATCCACATTTTGCCCCCACCCCCGGTCAAAGAAACCATCATGAAAAACTTTTCAGAAGCAAATTTCATGTTACTTAAGACCGAGGTGAAAAGTTTCAAAGGCCCCATGCTAAAGGATAATGCTGCCCAAGCTGCAAAATCCTTTACTAATGCACTCTATGGGCACCGACAAGAATGCATGGATCATGCTATCCCAAGCAAAACCCCACGATTCACTCCTCCAAAAAAGGAAACCAGTCTGGTGGACCCCTTCTCTAAACAAACTATACATTAGAAGGAGGAAACTAGTACAGAAAAGAGTAAAATCCCAAGAAGGGAAGACATCCCCAGTCAGTATCAGCAAGAAACTACGATCCCTCATAAAATCATCCAAGACTAGCTTTGAAAGAAAAATTGCCAAGGACTTCAAAGATAACCACAAGGCATTCCTTAAGTATGTCAAGAATCTAAGTGGCAATTCTCAGATCTGCTTGGTGTTAATGCAGAATGGCACAAAATACATTGAACCGACCGATATCTCCAACATCCTGGCAGACAGGTTCAGTGCAAACTTCACCCCCCTCTCACCCCCAAAAGGGCCCATAACCATATCAGAGTAATGTAGTGCCCTTGAAATCACAGACACTCAGGTTAAAACAGCCTTCTCCAAAGCCAAAAACACAGCATCAATGGGACTGGATGGGCTAGGTAGGCTGTGTGGACCACACGAGCTCAAAGATGAACTAACTCAGCCTCTCCACAGGCTACATGCCCATAGAGTGGTGCACAGCAATGGTTATTCCACTCCAGAAAGGTGGAGACACAACAGACCCAGGGAACTATCACCTTATAAGCCTGACTAGCTTGGTCTGCAAGGCTATGGAGTGCATCATCATGGATCTCATTAACAGAGACATTGAGAAACTCCAAACACTGGACCCTACCTAGTTCAGCTTTGTTAAGGGCAGATCATGCCTCCTAAACCTGGTGGACTTCTTTGAGACAGTTACCAAGGCTATAGATGAGGGAAAAGTGGTCCACACAGCCTACCTAGACCTCATAAAGGCCTTCAACAACATTGCCCATTCTGGTATTATAGATAAGCTTACCAGTCTGAACATAAGCCCCTACGTCATGAGATGGGTTGCCAACTGGCTCAAGGACAGAACCCACATGGTAAGAGTTGCAGGAGCTAGGTCTGACTCTAAACTGGTTACAAGTGGCATTCCGCAGAGCTCAGTCCTAGGACCCCCTCCTGTTAGGCATATACTTCTCAGAGGTACAGACAAGCACAGGAGGCCTATGGCTGACCAAGTTCACAGATGACTGCAAACTGGGGGCTATAACTGACTCTCCAGCTGACACAGACATCCTCCAAAAGGGTCTCACTGAGACAGATACCTGGTGTCAAAACCATGGCCTCAAGCTAAATGCCAAAAAGTGCATAGTCATCCCCTTTGGAAAAAACAAAGTACCTACAAACTGCCACATAGGTGGTAGCCCCCTAAACACGGAAGATGTAATAAGGGATCTGGGGACCCAAGTAGATAGTAATCTCTCCTTTGATAATCATATTGCCAATGTGGTTAGAAAATCCTTCTATGTGGCCCACCTAATCACAATAGGGTTTGCATCCAGATCAAAAGAGGTCATTGTGCCCCTCTACTCATCAGACCCATCATAGACTACAATGCCCCAGAGAATCACTGGCCTCAAACAGATGCCCTATGCAGCTCAACTGAAGAAACTCCAGCTGTACTCACCTACTTAGAGGTGATCTATGCCTGACATACAAGGCTATGTCCAAACCAGAATTGATGGACATGCTCCACCTAAAGAAAACCATATCCCCTCGAGCCACCCGCTCTAGGGATCTAAACCTCACAACAATAAATAGGATGTGCTGGAAGGATAGATTCTTGTCCCAGAGACTTCTCATGCTCTGGAACAAGATTCCAGTCTACATTAGGTGGAGCTCCTCGCTAACACTCTACAAGAGAAACCTTGACGAGTGGATGAGAAACAGAAAGTTTACCCCGGGAATCACTTCAATGGTTCTGCTGGATGGAGGCACAGGGAACTAATCTAAGGGGGTGGCGAAAGCCAAGACATTCCAGCTAGGCTTATAAATGCCTTCATGCAGATAGCCTAATACCTACCTACCTATGAACCTATATATTTGCATACTGTAACAAGGTAAGGCATCTAACAGGATATATAATTAAAGTGTTCAACACTACAGTCTAGGTTCAGGCCTTGCCTTGCATATGCTCTGGATGACACCGCATTAGTTCAAGTCTCTCGCTGTCTGATGCAAGCAGTACACAGCCAATACATGTATAGATAAAGGTTGAGTGAGTTACCTGTCATCAATTTTAATACATGTATGTGAGTAGGAGGAAGGTGTTAGAACATAGTCTGTCAGTGAATGTGCTATGTATTGTCTCTTAGTCAAAGCAAGGGCATACTGAGCACGCCTATATCTATGTACAGGGTCAGCAGCTGGGGGTTCCTCCTCTGAGTCCTCCTGTGACTGGCTCTGTGGTGACCTAGGCATTAGTGGGGGAATGTGTGCCTGTCCCCACTTGCTGATATTTCTGCAGCTGTCTCTGCAGAAGCACATTGTGCAGCATAGCACAAACTGTGATAATTTGTGTACATGTGTTTGGAGTATACTGCAAGGCTCCACCGACTATATCTAGACACCAGGAATGTGACTTCAGAAGCCCAAACACATGCTCAATAATGTTCCTAGTTTATGCATGTGCCTCATTATGGTGCTCTTCCAGGGGTGTGGGTGTAGATTTCTGATGGGTGTCAACATCCACAGTTCCAGGGCATAGCCAGCATCTCCCAGTAAATAGTCCTGTGGGATGTTACCCTTAGCAAACAGCTGGTACAGGTGTGATGTGTGCCAGATATGGGAGTTGTGATAGCTGTCAGGGTTGCCAGCACATACATTCTGGGTAATCTCCTGGGCATTGCATATGACCTGTCAGTAGATGGAGTGGTACCCATTGCTGTTAATATAGACTGTACCCTGCTCATCAGGTGGTGCTTTTATGTGTATATGAGTGCAGTCTATGGCACTCAGTACTTCAGGGTAGTGTGCTACATGACAGAAGTGTTGCATATTGCTAGTCCTCTTCTCAGCAGTGAGGGGAAAACATATCTGTTCACTGGCTTGCATTAGTACAGCATCCAGAAACTGGTGGAGTATCCTGGATGCTGATGCCTGTGACACCCCCATCATGTCCCCAGTTGGACTTTGAAAAGTACCCGTAGCTAATATTCTAAGGGCTGCACATACCTTAGATTCTACTGGGATGGATTCCCCTCGGTTGACTCTAGCTGTGAGTTGAGGCCAGCAGAGCTCACACAGTTCTTGTAATGTGTCCCTGTCCATCCCGTACTGCTGTACAATCTCCAGATCATGTAGCACCTAGAAGGTCATCGTAGGCCTAAACACTCTCCTCTTTCTCAGCCTAGGCCTATTGTCATCAGCACCAGCACTGACTTCAGCCTAGAGCACATACTGATGTAGAATAGCTGCAGCAGCCCCTATCATTATGTCAGTTAAAAGTTCGAAGTCTCTACTCCAATGTTGTGTAAGTATTGAGGGAAAATCAGAGTGTAGGCTGTATGCATTCTTTATACATTTGTTGATTAGGACCATCATCTGGTATTTAATTTATTTATTTACATTTGTTTACAGCAAAATTCAAACTGGATACAGGTCCTTTTTCAGCAGAGGCCCAGGGAGAAAAGCTCTACATAACAATAAATGAGCAGCAGAGTGCAACAATTAAGTATACATACAATAGCAAATAATACATACTGCAGCAAACATTAGATATACATACAATGTGAAACATAGTAATGAAAAGATATGCCAATATCTAGCTAGCTAGAAGCTAGGAATAAAGGTGGGATGTATATACAGATAGTGCTAAGCTCAAATGGATACTATTCTAAACTCATATACCTAAATCTTATATACAAATATTGCATTAAACTCAAACAGATATAAAGCAGATGCTCCACACAAAGGTGGAACAAGCTAGAAGGGCTAATGGAATGGAAGGGGAAGACAGAGGAGTAAAAGAGGAGACTGAGTGAGTAGTATACATGATAGTTAGAGGAAGCTAGGTGTAAGTCAGTTGGATATGTATTTGGAGTTGAGATTAAGTGAGGTAGTTAAGCATGTTATAACAGGTCTGTGAGACTGAGTGAGGAGGGAAGATGAGGGTAAAGGGTGAGCAAGAGCCTGCAGAGGAAGGAATGCAATGATTAGATGGTTGGCTGCTCTAAATGACATTCACTTGCTTAGGGTGTAATTGACAGGATTTAGAAGTCCTGATGCAGTACATATTGGTGTGGTCTGACCAGCAACACACAGCAGAGCGCAGCTACACATAATGACACTAAATCATGTAAAACATTTTATAATATCATCCCTTTGGTCATGATATATACAGAATGCAGTAATTACAGATAATTGCACTTAATATTTATGAACTACAAGGCCAGCACAGTATGATTAAAAGTTGACATTGCCTGTGCCTGAACCCAAGGCTATCTGCACCATAGTCCAACATCTGAAAACCATTGTTACAGGACTATAGGGAATTAGTGGAGCGCAACCCCGCTTACCGGGTTTGCATAATGCTCAAACGTTCTCATCCATGGAAAACACACGCCATGTGATAGTGTACAACAGACTATTGGAATATTCAGAAATAATTAAACCAGTCAGATAAAAGCAGCTGGCTTCTTGGTGATGGAGCAATTAGCAGTAATTAAATCATTTTCTACACATACGTGGTAGTGTGTGTGTGTAGACATATACATATATATATATATATATATATATATATATATATATAGTTTTATATATATTATTATATATATATATATATATATATATATATATATATATATAGTTTTATATATATATATATATATATATATATATATATATATATATATATATATATATATGTGTGTGTGTGTATGTGTGCATATGTGTAAAAATATTTGCATATTATCAAGAAAAAAACAGATACATTTTAATAGATGTGCTTCATTATAACTTTACCGGTACATGATTTAATCCAAATCACCCTAATCCAATGTTTTTGCCCCTGTTCTACAGCTGTTACTACTGAGCTTATGATTTTTTGTAGTAGTTTCAAGACATATGCGGAAATAAATAGTTCTAATCCCTTTTCCCATTGTAAACAGGTTTAGTAGTGAATAAACATGTTTATCAGTATATGGCAGCCAGACTAAGAAGTTTTAGTTTTGCGTTTAAGCATTTACTCTAGTACATTCATTAGGCTGCAGAAATTCAGGCAGTGAATGTTATTATGGATTTATTATTGCACTTACAGGTTACAAAGGTGGTGTCTGGTAGAGCTCACCTGGGAGTATGATCACAGAATTACATATACAAGAGCTGCTCTCCATTCTGCTCAGTGTTTTGGTGGAACAGCAAACTCCTGCATGTACCTGTGTAGGCTCAGTGAAGGACAATACAGCCAACTCCTGCACTTACCTGTGTAGGCTCAGTGCAGGACAATACAGCCAACTCCTGCATTTACCTGTGTAAGGTCAGTTAAGCAGAGTAAGGAATATCACAGAAAGAAGATAAAGATGACAGGTTACAGTACATCTGATGGATTAAAATGCATTAGCTAGCATTCATTTTGATTTATGTGAGCAGGTATGCATTTCTTACTGAAGCAATGTTTTCACTAACTGGCTTTTTGGTCAAAGGTTAAGGACTGCGTGCTGCTGTGCACATATCCTACATCAATCCTGAGTTTAATTCTCCTAGCCTTCATTTACCCACTGAGTGAGTCTTGCTTCTGAAAAGTGACTGTGTGTCGAATTTGTCTATATAGTTTGCTGTTTTTGTTTTTGTTTTGATTAAGGATCAAATATCTGTTAACTCACAATTCTGTCAGAAACTATTTTTTTAACACAAACCTTTTTTTTATTTAACAAAAGCTTAAGTAATAACACATTAACAATCACAATTCTAAACACTGAGTTAGCAACCAATTAATGGATACAACATACACTCTATCAAGACAGTAATTTGATAGAATAAGGGTGAACAGTACAAAACCTGAAAAGAAAAAAATGATTAAACAAAACGTATTCCAATATCAGAAGCTATGTTTTTGATTCTTCATGTAATTAACTAGTTCTCTAATGTGTGAAACCATTACCTCATAAATAATGTAGTGTTTTGTTATGTTGACAATAATCATTTATGTTTAGTATCTTAGAAAAGAAAATTATGTTTTTGCAACTGCTGTAGAATTTTAACACAAAAAGTTGTTCACCATAACTTCAGTACTTCATGCCCTTTAAACACTATCATGATAGATTCACATTTGGTAATTAGTTTGTGGACCATTACATGTCTAGACAAAAAACAGACAGTGACCAAAGGTAAGAAGCAAACCCTGTACTTTATGTGTGTGAGGTAAGTACCTTAACCATATGCCAATCCTGAAATGATTGACTTGTTTTCAAATCATTCTTTTTTCCGAGATTTCATACTTTTATCATTAAGTCTTGGCTCTAATTAGACTGTCATAAATAGACATTATAACCTACAGTTGCTGGAACTGTATCAGTCTGAAAATCGCTTCTGATACTAAATATCTTGTTAATCCTGTTATCATTTTAAGTATTTTGTGAATATGTGTGAGTGTGTGTGTGTGTGTGTGTGTGTGTGTGTGTGTGTGTGTGTGTGTTTGTGTATATGTGTATATATATATATATATATATATATATATATATATATATATATATATATATTTATATTACGATAAGTGCTTGTGTACTAGAAGCTTGTGACACATTGCTCACTGCAACTTGCTCGCTAAAATAAATGCTCAAACTCCCACAAGTCCCATGTCCCATAACTACTTAACCATCCCAACACCTGACCTTATATCTTTTACCAGAGCCCTAACTAATCCTAAAACTCTCACCAAGTTTGTAATCCCAGTTATCTCTCTCTAAAACTCCCTTCCCACTTCCTAACCCTAAATTCTCTGACTGCTTTTTAGTCCTAAAACTCCCTTCTTGCTCCCTGAACTTAACACTCTTTTCCTGTTCCCTAACCCTATACCTCCCTTTCCACTGCCTAAACCTAAAGCTCCCTTCCAACTTCCTAACTTTAAAACTCTTCTGTCGCACCCTAAAACTCCCCCTCCTTAAACCTACATTTCCTTTTATTCCTTCCTCACTGCTGCTGCACTTACCTCACTCAAATGCAACTCTGTTTAGATAAGGTGTGGTAGATGAATATTCAAACCCATATTTGAGTCTGAGTATCAATGGCAGCTTACACAATCAACAAAATGCTTGAGTTCCTAGGTTTGAGACTGTGGTCTTTGCACAACTGTGACCCAAGCAGCTGTACTAGAAGCATATATATATATATATATATATATATATATAAATATCTATATAACATATATATGTATATGTATATATATATATATATATATATATATATATATATATATATATATATATATATATATGGGCCTACTGTATAACTTTGAAAACACACATGTTTGAAATTAGACAGTAGACCCACACCTCCATGAAAGTGCATTTCCGCGAACATCGGTTCAACGAACTGATAAAAAAACCTAAAAAACATTGTTTTTGCAGGGGGCAAGTCCCCCTGCACCCCACCATGTGGGGAGCTGTGCCCCCCACATCCCCCTACTGAAATATACCAGCTCCGAGATAGCACTACAGTGGGGAAACACAAACTCCCATTCCCCACTGTAGTGTGCTTCGGCACCCGTGTTCCTTAACGGTTCATTTAGCCGTTCTTTGCAGAAGTGCACTTTTGCGAAACTGAAACTCCACTGTTCGTTTTTGAACAAGTGGATTTTCGGTGTTTTCCAGTAGACCTATATATATATATATATATAGTTACAACCAAAGGTGAATTATTAATGAAGTTACAAAGAATGTGATTCTTTTTTTGTTCTTAATTTCTCCAAATCTTTTTGTTTCTAATATCATGACAGAAATGGACCCCATTCCTGATTCAGAGTACAATTAAAGTTCATGAAATTAGTGTTGTTTTAGTGTTTGCTGTTTGCCAAGAGTGCTCTTCTTAGCCCCCGCAGTGTACCAGAATTGCTTCCCTTTGTATTTCATATAGGGTTACATGTATTGGTAGCATACTTAATTATACCTGAAAATTATTTTTCATCAGTTTTTCTAGTATTGGAAATGTGTGGGTGTTTTTATTCCACATTGCTCTAGTATTTGCTTGCAAATCCTTGTATTTTATGATTTGTTAACCTTGGCATGTAAAACACTATAATCTCTGCGCATAGCTACTTCAAGGATCAATGCTACCTTTTTCCTATTTTTCTTAGGCTACTAAATCTAATTTCTTAACTGCTGTTATTGGGTGACTCTATGTGATTCAAACTTTTTTGTTTCCAATAAAGCTTTGTGGTTCATGTTACTAATGCTTCTCAGCTACTTGTATATTGTACTGTTTGCACAATTCCCCAGTGCAACAGTCTTGCCACGTTATTGTGCCTATCAGTACACAGACCCTGAGCCACGAGTGTATTACAACCAGCAACAAGATGTGCATCTGTTTCCAGTTCTTTTACAGAATCTGCATTTGTCTGTTATTTGTAACAGCAGCTTATATAATAAATTCAATATCCTTCTAAAACATCTAGCCATCTGGCTAGTAAGTCTTTTGTAAATAGGCTAAGTAAAATATTCTAATCCGATTTTATTATAGTGTTTCAGACATAGTAAGAATTCCAGTACCATCACTCATATAAAGACAGTATTGGCTGTTGCCAGGAAAAGTGTAATGAGAGACATATATTAATATTCATACATACATTTTCTGGAGTGACCGCAGAACTGAGCAGAAAAGGTTCCATTTGTACATGTTCTTAAGTGCTGCCTGCTATATGATATAATATTATATGGTATCATTTGTTTACAGCAAAGCCAAATGCTCAAATGCTCTCCAACTGTACCTAAATGCATTTAATTAAAAATTGAATGCATAAAATGAAAGCCCTATAAATGTACCCTAAGCTAGCGCACTGATAGTATAGACCCAGGCAGCAGGCATTTGATATGTGGCTCAGGCAGGACTGGATGGCCATGCCCATCTTGGTGGGAACAGACCAGTGGAGCAGGATGCTTACTGTCACATTCCCTTAGAGGAGTGGCAGTGTTGTGTAGGTATTCAGAGTTGTGCTTTCAGTCCATCAGGCCAACATCTGATGGTAGTCCTCATTTGTAAGTAGTCCGAAGTGTTCACTCATAGGTAGGGGACATTGTGGAGAGAGGAATGCAGACAGGAGGAACTGGTAGAGAAAATGCAAAAATAAAAAAAAAGACAGCAGCATTTTGTCTTTAAGCATGTGGCCATATACATTTAAAACAATAAGTAGATATAGTGCATATCAGATTGTTGGCTGCATGTGGATATAGTAAATATCAAATCGCTTTTTTCTGTACAAAGCACCATGCAAAAGTAATTATGTGTAGTTCATAAAAAGAAATAGGTGTAAGCACATAATTAAACATTTGTTGGTACATGCTACTTTATTAAACTGCTTCATTTTTAGTGATATTAAAATATATTTCCTCTGATACTGGGCTGCAATCAAAATGGATATTAAAGTTGTTACTGCATTAATTATACATATAACAAATTCATTCATTCAGTGGCCATACATGTTATATTAAACTTTGCACTTCATCTATCACAGAACATTAAAAACTGAGATCACTGTCCCAGTAACTCCCAAACAAATTTATTTTATCTGAACCTGCAGATGCTGTTTCTAGTGAGAGTGGGAATAGCTGATGATATTAAAGGTCTGTTAGTTATTAAAGTATGATGGTCATTTCCTTTAGCAACTGTAAATAAACAATTGAGTTGTATATAGCCTCCTTGCTATACACAGTACTAAATTAAATTTTGTATTTTATTCTGCTAAGCCACACAGTAGTATGAACATTGGTTCTAAAGGACTGTCACAGTATGAAGTGATGCCTCGATCCCCATGTGCAAAGATGGGAAAAGGGGGTTATGGATAGCTGGACAGATAGGACAGCCCCTGGATTTTGCTATCTTGAAAGACTGAACCCACAATGCTTTGCTACTTAATGTATAAGCAATATTATTTTCATGCTAAGTGCATCAGTTGTGGTTTGTTACTTCCTAGAAAGACTAGTTGTCAACTAATTCTTGCAGGTGGAAACTTCCTAGAAAGACTAGTTGTCAAGTAACTCTTTCAGGTGGAACACCTCACAATGAAAGTGACCACGGGATTATTTAGTAGGAAAACTACAATGTAAGCAAGTATCTTCACCTCTAAAGGTATAAGTTGTGTGTCCTTATCCATACTGCTTTGTACTTGTATGGAAATCATTGCATATTACCTATGACAACATCATTTTGTGGGTGCAGTTAAAGAGAAACACTGATTAAGCAGTGAAATTCAAACTCAAGCAGCATATTATAATGTTCATTTTTTACAAAATCACTTGTAGCTTTAATATGCAGAGGATAACAGGAAATTATATTAATTGTATCAAAGATGCTTTCAAAAATGCCCACTGCAATTTATTTCATGATGTTAGAGAAAACATGTATTAATGAAATGTGTGCGTGTGTGTGTGTGTGTGTGTGTGTGTGTGTGTGTGTGTGTGTGTGTGCGTGCGTGCATGTGTGTGTGTGTGTGTGTGTGTGTGTGTGTGTGTATGTGTGTGTGTGTGTGAGGAACAGGCCCATTCTGTGGAAATTGAGCTTAGGAGGAATCAAGTTAACTAATGAGACAAATTCTTGTGTATTTGGAGCAAACATTTAACTAATGAGACAAATTCTTGTGTATTTGGTGCAAACATAATAAAAAAATTCAAATCACATTTTTGTTTTGCATTTTTATCATCTGTTAATGGTTTAGAATAACTTACGGCTGACAAACATTATTATAAACCAATCTTTGGGAAATGAAGTAGTGCAGTATAGTGATTCAAGTAAAAGTACTAGTTTACAAACCTGGATACTTAGATTTGAATCCCATCAGCTACCACTTTTATGCTGTTTATTCTTGAGCAAATCACTTAAAGTGTATTAGTCATATTCAGGAGCAAATTTAAGTAACAAACCTTTGGAGACGGATATAACCTCCCTACCATATACAATACCAAATTATGCTGTTTTGATGCAAAAGGTGTTTTATTTTTGCATTTCATTTTATTGATAAGGACAGCCCCCCAATTCTTCCTCTCAGAGCTGAAAACCCTTGTCATGACATAATCAAAGTCTGAACCCATAATGCCTCACTACCTAAATTAATGTATAGGCTACTGAAATTCCATATTAAATGCATCAGTGTGAGTTACTTCCTTCCTTTCTTGAGAGACAAATTGTCAGCTAGTTCTTGCAAGTGGAACATTTGACACTGTAAATGAATACATGTGATTATGTAGTAGTGAAACAACAATGTAAGCAAGAAATAACTCTTCTAAAGAGGTTACTTGGTTTTGATTATACATAATGCTTTGCATTAATACATAAAGCATCCTCCCTTTCTTGTGATGACATTATTTTGTGTGTAGTTTTAGAGAAAACCTAAGTGAACAATCTAAGCCTACAGGATTTTAAGAATTTTAGTCAGATGAGCAGCAGCACTATTCAAATATGCATGCTGCTGCTCATATATACATTTGTGTAAGCCTTTTTGCCTCTAGCACAGTGTCTGTCTCAAACATGGAAAGAGCTTGCACCAACACATCACAGACTGTAAATAAAACACCTTGCCTATAGGCAAACCTGTACAACAGCAGCAATAGTGAAAGGAGTTAGGAAAGAATTCTGGATGGAAGAAGTGAAATGGGGAAATACACAAATGACATCAAATGTGTACTTAAGTAGAGGGAATAGAGGGAATGGGGAAAAATTATTCAGAGATTGTGTAGGTAAATGTGCCAAAGGTCAAGAATCATTTGTAACATATAAATACTGTCATATTGTTACATATATCAACTATCATAATTATCAATGCAATATTTTATTCAACACACATACATAACAAAAATCAAAAGATATGGGAAAAAATGGGGGTTGCAGCGGTTAGTGTTGCTGCCTCACAACAAGAGGTTCTCTGGTTCAATTCTCAGCTATCAGCTAAGGTGCCTTCTGGTTCATTATGGGTCATGTGCATCTCTATGGTGGGGTGTTGTCTCTCTGCGTTCTGGTTTCTCTCACATTCCAAAGACATTAAAATTGGGGGGGTGGTGGATTGGCACAGATTGGTGTGTGAATGAGTGAGAGGGTGTTGATGAGCGCCTGGTGGTAGACTGAGGCTCAAGTGGTGGTGTAAACCTAGGCTCAAGATGATTGCCACTGCTGAATTGTGAAAACTGAAGTGATTGAGGATGGAAATGGACGATGGATGGATGAGATGGATCTAACAAAAGGATATAAGAATTGCATAAAGCAAAAAGGCAATGTATAAATTAAGATAATAATGTTGAAGAATAATTACAGTATACAAGGCAGTGATAACAGTTAATAATAACATATAGATGACATCCAGATACATGGGATGGGATAATTACCTACAGTAATTATATGGATACATGGCATTTCTTTATTCTCATTCTCCAGCTTTAGCATGCTAATAAACCTTACAACTGTTGTGTCATGAACATCAGAAAGGGACATGTTTTTGCAAATAACTATTATTGGCACCCATAGTAAAGGGATTTATCATCTATAAACATGTAAAAGACATGCATGTGTTATATAGTCATGTAAATGCAAAATGGTAATATATATAAGTAACAAATGACAACACAGATTGGATGACATTTCATGATTTCAAGTTTTCCATTGGTAAATGGCACACATCTCATACATCGTTATACTAGGCATGCTCACATGGAATTACAGGGAACAGTAACATTACAGCAATTCAACAGCAACAACACACAAAAAGTGCCATAACAGAGGCCCAGTCACAAAATATCTGATGATCTGGATCTGGCAGCATGTCATACAATAAGAAATGTTTCATGGAAGCCCTCATCTGCCATTAAGCTGCACAGAATGAACAGAAGAATTGCAGTAATAAAGAAAGGTTTGGATCAAAGCATGCGATACAGAGCATAATTATTTTTGAAATAAGTAATGTGTGCGAGCAGTGAATGAAATAATAAACATTAGCATCTTGGCATTTTCAAACACATACTAGGACAAATATTAGACATATGCATATCAATTATGGATGCCACGAAAATATGCATATTGGTTGTGTCATGAAGAACACCCCTGAAGGGCTTACATCACCTTCCTATCATAAGAGGTATGGATATCATGCCTTGTAGGACAAGGCCTGAAAAAGGTACCCTCTGACAATAATATAACTGTTGTCTGTTTGTAAGCCACTGCTGTCTGATAGAGAGAGGGCACCAGATTCAAATCCCTGCTTATGATACTGAGCTCTCGACAGACTTCAATATTTACTGTATGTACTGCAGGAGATAGCAATGGAGGCTGTCACAAATAATTGAAATCAATGCATGAAGTAAGAAAGGAGTTACAAATACAATGCCAATAATCTGATTTATTCAGAATGCTGAAAAGGAGCAACACGTGTTACTGTCCACAAATAGTGAGCAGTACAATATTAATGCTCCTTTGCCAAGGAAGCCATTTACATCATGTGGTGCATAGACTGTCCAGAATATGAATACAATTTATCTGTGCAGGCATGCTATATGAGCCAGTCCACAATGTTCATGCCACAGGACCACTCACAGCATGTCTCAAATAACTGTTTCACTGCCAGTCAATCATAACACATGGTTATATATCATTGTTCAACATAAAACAAATGATACAAATAACTACATGCAATGTGTTTTGTGCAATGTCAGTACTTTCATACAATGTTGCCTTTTTTTGGGAATTCAACAGCAAGATATGTAAGTCTACTGATTAATGACATGTGGATGAAACATAAACTTGATACTCCATCAATGCTAAATCATTACATCATATGATTGTGGCACAATATCTTTGAGATAAAAGGGATAGGGGAGACCTCTCCCACTATAAATATACAAAATATAACTGTGGTGGATACCATTCATGTATTACAGTATAAGGCCACACAATGCTAACAGTCAATGAATGTGAGTTTTGAACACCTAACCATTTGACTACCGAAAATACATAATATTGTATTGAGTGAATGTGCAAAGGTAGTTGTGTCACTACAGTTCTGAGATATGTCAGTATTTCAAGGCATTACATCATGTTATTGCTGCAAGGGCTATGTGTGTTTGTTATTGTTGTAGTAAGGCAACAACATACAGCACATTGTCTCATTCCCACTTACCAGAGGTTTGACAATAGTGTTTGTGACATGTACAGTGCCAACAGGACTGACACAATGCAGTCTGAGCAGCAATGGCTGGTATTAAACTAACTACCTAAGATTAAAAGCTAGAGAATAGTGCCTGAATCTCAATTGCCACATGACATGTTGATGTACAAATCAGACAGCGCCCAGTTGAATGGATGAAATCGCTATTGTTTATTAGCTGGATGTTTACACAAAAAAGTGGTTGAAGGGCACAATACCACTGTACAGCTACACAACATATATGTATTTGAAGAGCTGTCTACACAGTATGAGAATGAAAGACACTCACAGCTGGACTCAAACCTCCTACATATAGAGGTTCCCAATCTACAAAGCACAGTATCAAAATCAAGCACCACAGGAAGAGTTGCACTACAACTGTGAGATACTGTAGTTATGTAATCATTGTGTTGGCAAAAATTTATTTTCCCTGGAAATACTCAAATTTGCTAGTTTAAGATTGTGCCCCTGAAAATTCATCTCATAAGTGGAAGTATCCATAACTGTGGTTGTGAGGTAGCCAACTATATACGACAGTGATCACAGTCACACTATTTAAGCAAGAATGGACTTGAACCACCTACCTATCTAATTACACAATTTATAGAGCGCAGTATCTGCAGTAAACACCACAGGTGAATTCTGACTACATGTGAAGCATGTAGCATCTATGAAGTGATAACATCAGCAGTGTATTGTCAAGGACATCTGTGTGTGTGTTAAAATGACTACTTTTGTAACCATCTGGGGTTGTAAATATTGCCACTACAAATGTTTGTAATCTTGAATCCATTTACAGTCTCATACACACACACACACACACACACACACACACACACACACACACACACACACACACACACACACACACACACACACACACTCTCTCTCTCTCTCTTAAAAGGAAATTACTGCTGTATTCAAGCTTCCTAGCAATCTAGTCACAACAGTGTAAGAACTGCAACTACCATAGGAAACGTTTGATTTTTAAAGTGTGAGAGTTCACTTTAGAAGGAATGACCTCATTATTATATTGCAAAGAAGATGTTGCTTTGAAAAATGGGATATGGAAATGAGGGACTCAACAATCTGTCTGAAAGTTCCATCATGTGGAAGTCGATTGATTTCAGCTGATGTAGAAGTTATACCTACCTGATTCTACAGTACCACAGAGACAAAATCACCACTGTGAGATTCAAACATCATACCTAGCTAGTTACATAATTTATTGGCAATTGTATTAAAATATGTTCCACAGTAGAAGTCTCATTATAATTGAGACACAGCATCTTTGCAGGGGTGATATAACCACTTCATTGTAGAAACACTACTATGGTTAAAACTCAATGCATTCATGTTGGGTTATAGTTCTAGGCAAAACATGTCATTTAAGTGGAATGTTTTTTTCACATTGCAAGTAAGTGAAAGCGTTTCAATGTATTATGAGGTCTACCCATGCATGGTAGTCAGTGCTGTGAAAGCATTCCAATGTATTATGAGCTGTACCCATGCATGGCAGTCAGTTCTGTGAAAGCATTCCTATGTATTATGAGCTCTACCCATGCATGGTAGCCAGTGTTGTATTAGAAACACCTATCTACGTAGTTAACCATTCTAAAGATCACTGTATGAACCATCAGTGCCACAGAAGAAGCAGTTTGAAACATTTCTCCAGAGTGGAAGTTGAGTGAGTACAGCTGTGTTAGAGAACATGCTCATTTGACTCTATAAACCCCATCACACTCCCTATCTAGTTACACAATCTAAAGAGCACAGCTTTAGTCATCAGCGCCACAGACACTGTCTGACTGTTAAGGGGAGAAAGTGCTCTTTTGACAGGATGACCTTATCAGTGTGTTGCAAAGAGGATGTTTCTGTTAAAATTGGGATAGGGGAGCTGTGTGGAAATTAACGGTATTCTACTTACAGTACAAAACACATCCACATAAGTTTCTTGTGTTGAGTATCAAACCTCTTATCTAGTTACACAATCTAGGAAGCACACCATTAGTCACAAGTGCCACAGGAGAAGTCTGAATTTAATGATGTGAAAAAGCACAGTTGTAAATGTTAAAAATCCACTGTGTGGAACAGATGGTACTGTGCAACACAGGTTTTGGGACAAATGATATGCATGCACAGGACAGCACTATAACTGTCCCATGTAATTAAATGCTTCTCTACTAAGATCACTATATTGTCCTTCATGTCACTTGTGTTTCTGTAAGGACATGTATCTGTTTCACAGCATAGAATGTCAAAGAAAATCACAGTTGTAAACCAGTGAATTATTAATCAAACTTTCCTGCCAGCTCATTCTGGAATGATTGCACACTTGTCTTGTTTCATACTTGCACAATGTGCATTGACAAGACAAACAGACACTTCCTACATAGGACAGTGCACTGCAGAATACGAGGGAAGGATTATGTGCGGATAGGTTAAACAACATTGTAACAGAGTAGCAAGTGTAATCACTGGAGGACAGACACACATTAATGGACTGAATTAATTGATTCAACATTAGTCTGTAATCAAAATAACTTGTTCTCAAAAATCAGTGTTGTGCAACCTAAATAAAGATTTATTTGTTTTTGTTTTCCTTCAACACTCTGCCAGTAGCACAGCACCACCAAGCTGAATTGAGCTGCTGATGGCAAAGTATTAACACATCTGTTTTTATATCTTGAGGTGTTGAATTTAGAATGGGAATTATCAGTATTCTATTATGCTCTTTGCTGACTTTTGTGCAAAGAAACATTATATGGATACAACCATATGTGAACTTGGTGGAATACAGAGCAAATATGTGTTATGACCATATTTCATGGTTCTTAATTTACATGTTTTTCATGACAGTTGCATTTAGTCAATCCTTATATAAATGCTACAGGTTTTTTATGAAACACATGAGGGGCCAAATATGCTATTTCTGGTAGAACCATGACTTCTGGAAGCATTTTGGAATCAATCAGGTTTATTGTATGACACAGAAGTGGTGGAAAGAGGTGGATAATTGGTGAAAGGAATACCTAATACAGATATAATAACACATTAGTGCACGTGCCATTTCTGCACATAGGTCTGTTGTATTAGGGTTTGCTTTATCAGAATAATTATTAACAAAGCTCTGTACAAGACAGACTTCACAGTGAGGGCCAGGCACATTAAAACAGCAGCAGGATAACGGTGTGTTAAGGAAAGGTGTAGTCAACATTTACAGCTACAGGAGTCATACAAAACATCCCAAAAATGTTTTTTGTATACATCTGGATTCAAACCTTGAGAGCATTCTCATCATAAAATTAATACCTGAGTATTATCTAAACATACCACATAGGAAGTTATACTTCACAAAGTTCCCATGTGACAGCAGAGTGCAAAAAACAAGAATGTATGTGTTCATCTTCATTACCCTCTTAATAGCTATAAACTGTACAGTCACCTCTTCACCTCGTTGAAAAGGAGATTAACCGGACTATACATAGCTAAGCAGATTAGTGTGAAAAGCAACACAGTAATGTATCTGAGATTTGCCATAAGCTGTGTACTTCCATTTAGCGTACGTTGCAATTGTTGCTAGCACCAGACATTGCATAAATGCAGAGGAGGAAGACTAATGACACAGAAGGGAGAAGATACAGTTACAGGGTGACAGGGAGGCAAGGACCGAGTAGCTTAAGACAGAAGCGAAATAATGCTGACTCATAGCAATATGTAGCCAGCAGCTACACATAAATTAATGTCAGTAACATTTAGATAATGCCTGAATTAGAACTCTTCACAGTAGTCAAAAATCTGTCTATACACGTGAGCATTATCTTAGCACACCACAAAGGAATTAGTACTTAGCACAACTTAAATAACACAACTGAAGGGCAGTGACAACGTACTGAAGCAGAAAGGGTGAACAGAGAGAGATAGAGACAGAGTGGAATAGCAACAATATGCTTTGTGGGACATGTAGACCATCTTTATGTTGGGTTACCGTTACTTATTACCTCAGTTTTAATCACTCATGTTCTGTACAATAAAATGTTTGCTACAGGGACGAATAAGTAGTAGCAGAGTGCAACCAACATTCACTCCAATGGAGCTTAGAAAATTTACACTGTAACTTCTAATGGGTGGAGCCTAAGCCTTTTCACAGAATCAAATCATGTACCCACACTTCAAACAAATGCTGATATCTCTAGAACCATAGGGATTATAAAGAAGTATAAATGGCAAACTCTTCAGCACAAATTATTTTTATAGTGGTAGTATTCTTAAGGTTCTAGGTCTTAAACTGAATTTTACAAGTCACAGTAAACACAGTAACTATTACATTCGTAATATTTTGCCAACAACTTACAATATCTCAGCAACCACACACATACTTTCAGCAACATTTTATTCATCTAGCTGAGAGCTTTCATATGAGGTTAGGTAGTTCTGTTTATGTTACTTGGTTGTTGAGATATTTAGAAAAATGTGAAAATTATATCTATATAAATTGTTATAAAATCAACAGTTAATATCTATTTACTTGCAGTAGACAGAAGTCAAATATTAATGCAGTTGAGTTTGCTATTATCTAAGCTTTAATATGAAATATTTTAAAACCTTGTACATAGCATGGTTTTGGAATCATCAATGCAAATATTAACAAACAATATTTGATGCCTAGAGACGTCAGTAGGAGTTAACTGCAGGTGCACCTGGAGGCATCACTTGGATGTAATGAGTTAAAACATAAGCAGGATAAGGTTGGCTTAGTAAGTGACCCTATTGGGGCTGCAATGTTTTTTGCAGATGATGTCTTGCTGCACTATTCAAACGGCATTTTAATGAAATGTCATTAATGGAAAGAAATGCAGAAGTTTGCAGTCAACTATATGACAGGAATAAGAAATATCATGAACTAATAATCTGACCTACAGCAGTAATTGAACTCATGGCACTATGCAAAAAAAAAAAATCACTCTGCAAACAGGTGAATTATCTCAACATGCCACATAGGAACTTCTAGTTCATTCCGTTCAGCAGCCTCAGAACTGTTACAGTAACTGTTTTACAGTACTGCCTTTAGTTCGCCATTACTCTGTTTTCTCATAATGCAGCAGATTTAAGCACATTTGCACAAAGGTAACAGGACTACTGTGGATGAAATTTAGCTTTTGCTTTTTGCTATAGGAAATTAAACAGGGTTCACCATCACTTAGTATTAGTGCACTATGCCAATCACTGCACAAATGCTGAGGACAAAAAGTAAAGTGTTTTCCATGGGCCATTTCTGGCCATGTGTGTCGTGTGTGTATCTTTTTTTTTTTTTTTTTTTACCAGATTAAACATAAGAAAAAGGGGCTGATAGGACAGTAGTGAAAATGGGGATGGCAAGCAGGGGGTGGGGCACAGGGAAAGAATACAGGACTTTGCAGGAAGGTGATGGGGAGCAGCAGAGGTACCACTTCTTCACATCAAAAATGTAGTATTGTAGATACAATTTCATGATTTTGGGGAGTCACCACACAAGGGATGAGTGGCAACAACAGATTAATGTTGCATTGCCAATTGGACCAAATCAAGTATGTCGAGAAGACACACAGGTAAACTAGAGAACTATGCATGGAGCGTAATTTTTTCTTGGGACAGGGGCCCATTTTCTGTATTGGGAAAGGGGCTTAGGAATGTTAGGGCCAGGTTGGTAGGGTAGGTTAGGAAAAAGGCACAGACATACAGGACTTACAAGTCAGGCAGAGATGGTGATGGAGACAAAAGATTGGGGGACACCATGATTTGGGATAGGTAGGGGACATTGGAGGCACACCCACATCCAGCTTGAGAACAGTAAGAATCTAGACCTCACCAGAAGAACTGACATCATTGTCTCCTGTATCAGCTGCCTGGGTTACTGCTGGATGTGGCATCATTTTTGTAATCTGATGCAAGACCTTTTCAACCCTGCCAATAGGTGCACCAAGGCATCTCTCCATTATATCTTCCACCAGTCCTGTCAGCCGGGTGACAAAATTACCTCCTGCACTGGTACTGGTCCTGGAGGTACCACTGCACTAGCAGCCAGGGTAGAGCTGTGAGGAAGCAATGCTGACAGGTTGTGAACTTGAAATGTTGGGTGCCTGTAATGTCATAAGTGGAGGCATGGCAAGCCGAACTGCAGTGGTCAGTCTCCCTCACTGTGCTGTTGGTCATTTTGTTTTTAGCAGCAAGGTATGGAAACAGCAGAATGTTAATAAATTATAAACTTCTCAAAAGAAAAAAAAAAAGAGATAGGGTGGGGGGAGAAAAAAGAGAGAATTAGATTCATGGCATGTCATGTTATTTCATTTTTTCAATAAACTTTTTTGGCAATGCATAAACAAATATAATAATTAATATTGTACACCTTCATCACATCCATATATGATGTGAAGGTATTAAAGTGTGATACACTAAAAAAAATCTCACTGCTAGGATATAAGAAATAGCAGCCTTTATTTCCTTATGATATGTAAAATATATGTATTCACATGTAATCATTGCAATTACCAGAACTGAATTGTTCCTGACATATTATTGCTGTTAATATTTTAGAAATGCTATTCTGTAAAAGAACTAATTGCTGCTTCTGGGTATTGAACCATACACAGGTTAAGCCATTGTTCTCATCGCCTAATGCAAGTAGCAAGAGCTATTGGAGAAGGTATGCATACTTGATATCAAGGTTGAGGTATGCCTGTTGAAAATGCTAGTAAGTCACAGATTGAAAATAATTATCTGGCTTACAATTTGACCTGAGGTATACTTACCCCATGTCTCTCTGAGGCAACTATTTCCTCTGCAGCTGTACAGTACAAAAAGAAACAAAAATGTATATATGAATGCATAATGAATAACTGTGTTGGCTGGCTAGACTATTAATGCCATATCATGGACAGGTTATGGGTCCGTATACTTACACGACTGACAGGCATTTGCAGTCCTAAATTCAGCCTCCCATTAGCTTAGGTGTTCTTGCTTGTGCTTTGTAAGGTCACTATTTTGGTGACAACATTGTACCTCAGTGCATGGGATGGTAGCTGTATTGGAGACAGCCTTGGTCAAGCTATTTCTAGCCTCAGCCTTACACTGAGATATGTATAATCCCCCTGCAGCTGCCTATGGCTGTAGCACTTCACAATGAATGCCAAAAAATCCTGGACTCCCTTACACCCCACCTTTGTGCTCTAAATTTAGCATCACTGTCTCCATTGCCAGCCATGCCTGCACCTAATTCAGATCTCACATCTAACAGGTTATGGGCAAAAACACAGTCTTGCTAACTGCATTTGTGCTATTGTAAGCATATGGATTCCTTGGCATACACATTGACAGTACTTGTGTCAAATAGCACTAAAGGTGTGAAACATGGCAGTGAGATTTGCCATGTGTGATGCTTAAACAATGGATACATGTTGCAATGTTCAACAATGAAATGCTTAATGACTTGGCTGGAAATCCTTGGTGTTTGGAAGGATACATAGGATGAATTGTGACATATTTTGAAGCTGGGACTTACATACTGTTAATATTGTGTTTTACCTGCTTGAAATAGTACCTGTGGGATAAAGATTGCAATAATTGAAATGTGGCTTATTAATTGTCATTGCTACAGGAAATCATCCTTTTAAGCATGGCAATTAGAGATTTAATAATTACAGAATGAATGGAGATTTATTTCAGAGAGGCTGGTATGTGCGTGACTTTAAGTAGTCCTGGGAATGCATTCCTATGTAAAACACAGTATTTCTGCTTATAAATATACTTCACAACTGAGGGGTGTTTGCATGACCTGAGTAATACAGGTTGGAGTATGTTACAAACATACTTCATGAGACATACTGCCCTAAAGACACAGAGTATGTGATGAGTCATGATGACTGTAACAAAATGATTGTGCTCATCATACATACCCAAGTGCATTTTAAATTAAATATCATCGTCATGTTTAAGAAATTGTACACACATTCGCTTGAGGTTGTTCATGAAGTATTGCTATATGGTAAATAGAAAAGTTTTGTTATGAGTGAGTGATACATTGTTTGCAGTAAACATTCTATCATTCTCATTTGTCTTTAGTTTTACATTCTTAATCAAAATGTCGTGAGAAATATGATTCTAACACTCTTTGTAAAGGAATCTTTTAGCTGGATTCAAACCATTAATCACCTGTGGTCTTTATCTAAAGTCACTGCACTTACACCTTATGCCACATACATAGGTAAGTAACAGGTGGACTTTCTTCATTCAGTACAGTATATAGTGCTGATGGCCACACAACACCATCAGGCTAGTTTGCACTACAGAAGGCAGCCTAAATTACTTTTTTTTTTTGCTTTTACATTAGTGACCGAACTATTTGATTGTTGTTAAGCGGAAAAAATATATGACAGAGAAAAAAAACTGACAATGTAATAATTTCAATCAATGGGTATATCTAGCAATGACCAATGCAAGAAGTCTGTTACAGTGACACGTTCATCCTTTAAAAATCTTCTTGTTACATCTAAGCTATACTTTGTGGAACATATCATCAGACTTGTCAACAAATAATGTGAAAGTGGACAAACAATAGCTCGCATGTTAGCAATACTGACAATACTACATTTTTAAACAACACAATGATATCACAAAATAAATATGTTTTCAGACCACACTCTGTAAAATGATCAGTTAAATGGATTTGAACCCTACATCAGCTGTCCTTTTTCCTAAGCTGACTGCACTTACACCTTGTGCCACAGAGAAAATTACCCAAAACTGCATTTCCTTCAATAAGTACTAACCTTAGTGCTGATGGCCACACAACATTGCCAGGTTGGTTTGCACTACAGAAGGCAGCCTACGTTAAATTTTTCAGTGTTTCCTTAGGCAGTTAATTATGTTTGCACACTGCCAAGTAGAGAGAAAATGCAAAAGGCATTATAAAAATATGAGAAAGAATATAGCTGACATTAAAATGAATTCAGTCAATGAGTATATATAGCAATGACCAGAGCAAGAAATACATTCCAGTGACACATTCATCGTTTGTACATCTCCTTGCAACATCATTATCAGAGTTGTAGTTAATGACAAATAATGTGAAAGTGGACAGTCAACAGCTCACATGATGTTACCAATAATGAGACTAGTTGGGTTTACATAACAACACAGTGATAAAAATAAATGTGTAAATATGTGTTCATACTCCCCTCTGCAAGATTAATAATTAACTATATTTGAACCCTGCATCATCTGTCTTATTTCTCTCAATTCACATCAATTACACATAGTGCCACATGAATAGCTATCTGTGATGTGGAATTTATTCACTAAGTACTATCCAGACTGCTGACACCCACACAGCATTGCCAGGCATGTTTGTGATACATGTGGCAGCGAGCAGTACATTTTTCACTTTTTTCCTTTGGTAGTCAACCCTGCTTGTGGCAGTGCACAAATGCAGATTGCAAACTAAAATAAAATTAAGAATAATTGATATATGATCTGTAAACAGGATTTGAACATTGTATCATCTGTTTTATTTCAATCAATTCACTTCATTATAACCTTGTGCCACAAAGCTGGACATTTGCCTTGTGCATTTTCTGCAATCATTACTAGCGTGGGTGCTGATGGCCACACACCATTGTCAGGCTTATTTGTGCTACTGAAGGCAAGCCAAATTACATTTTTCACTTTTTTTATTAAGAGGTGAAACTTGATTGCACACTGCTAATAGGCATGTAAATCCAGAAGAGAATATTTAGTAAAAATAGTTCAAAAATTGTTTTGTGCAATAATATAAAGGAACATGAAATGAATCAAAATGTATATCTAACAATAAAAAGAGCTTTGAATGCATTACAAGGACACATTCAGCCTTCTGATATCTCCTTGCCGCATCACTACTATCATTTATGCCTCAAATTATCAGACTTTAGGTAATGCCACGGGAATGAAAAAGAGGACAAGGAACAACAGAAATGCTTTCATTTTTCACACAGCACATGATTAATAGTAACATTATTTCAAATGACATATTTGTCTGTCAAGTTTACTCAGTACTGACATTACTTGAAATTTTCACTTCAACACATTCATACACCAAAATGAGTGTCAATATTTATGATGACCTCCATCAGTAAAATGACATGTGAACAGGTTTCAAACCCTGCATCACCCGCACTGCTTCTCCCATTAAATTTACACCTCATGCCACAGCTTGAATTTCTTCACTCAATGCTATCTAGAGTGCTGAGGAAAGTGCACTGATGTCAGTTTCAATTACACTATTCCAAATTAAATTTGTCGTTTTTTTACTTTGGGAAGTGAACTACCATTCACTACTACTGACAGCTGCTAGTCATCAATGGGGCACAATGCCAAATGGCATGCAAATGATCAAGGAAAAAAATTCACATTTTGAAACAAGTACTTTAAATGTACATTTCTGATGTTTCATCAACTTTGTTATCTTACAACAGGGACCTGTATGGATTTGAACCATCAAACCACGGTATTAAGCATAATCATTCCAGATTATTTCCCATATTTGCCACAGGCACATTCCAGATTATTTTCCATATTTGCTACAGGCAAAACATATATTAGCAAGAAGAAAATGTGTTTAGATGTACTCAGAATATGACATTGTATCAAGTGACATTGAAAGTGCAAGAGACAAGTTATGAAAGTTGTCCTTTCTCATTTTCCAGTAAATATCTGTATAATTGGCATATTGGCAACAGCTAGGATACCCACATACTCACACAATATTAAACAAGGAGTGTAAACATTGCAGATGCATTCCTCTCTTTCTTTATGGTACCTCATAAACTTTATCTATGCTTTTCTAAGAGCAATGTTATCTCATTTTATTGCATATGGTATCAGTGTCAATGCTTAATGCACTCCCATGAATATTCACAGCATTTCTTAGTAAGAGGAAGTAACTGTGGTCATTAAAACAGCACTTGAATGTTAAGAATGTTGCTCTATTAACATAGTCAATGCACTTTCAGACTTTCTGGTAAGTCTCTTCTCCCTGACACACCCTCAGTGAGTGCACATCAAAGAGGGGAAACTGTGAAGCCCTGATTATTCCTGCCATCAGAATAATCATAGATACTTGCACGCCATTAGCGGGTAACACTGTCTTTGCAGTGCTAGTGAGTGTACATGCAATTGTGTAGATACTTAGACCAGGTTTTCCTTCTCTGCAACTTTTGATATTCAGGAATGCTAATGATTTCATACCTCATTTACATACACACAGTGCTCACAGGTCTGAGTCTACACTATATAAAGGTAATCATGTACCTAATCTTGACGAGTGGATGGGAAACAGAAAGTTTACCTCGGGGATCACTTCAGTGGCTCTGCTAGACAGAGGCACAGGGAGCTAATCTAAGGGGGCGGCGAAAGCCAACACATTCTGGCTAGGCTTATAAATGTCTTTGGGCAGATAGCCTAGTACCTACCTATGAACCTATAAAGAACTTGTGTCATAGTGGGGAGAATGTTTGGATCCACAAAGCTCGATACTGCGAAATATATACTTTGAGGAGATTTATCTACTTTTTAAACTGTTTTGTTGTTAAGGTATGTTGCTATTTCTTACCAAATGCTTTTTAGTTTAACAGTAAGGATGGATTGTGTCACCTAATGCAACCATTTTTATCTATATGCACTTTATTTATCTTTGACTGTTGGCATAGCCCATGTATATCAGTTATTTGTCTGCATAAGTTTGGTAAAGAATGCTACCTGACATAATTTTGTAGGTTTTATTTTCTGAGAACTTGAACACATATTGCAGAAGAGTAGTATAACTTGTGTAGCCCAAAAATGTGTTAAGCCTCTGATATTTACTTGGCTGCTCTCCACACCAGTGGAGATGGCACTATAATAGTTTTTTCCATTTTTACTTATGAATTGTAAATTAGTATTTCTAATGCTGCAATGCATTATGCAGTTGCACAGCTGTGGTTTGCATTATAGAACTGTTATATTTGTTGTTATTTTGTGAATATTTTTGTTTGGGGGGGCTGGCTTAACTTGTGTATAGTCATAGTGAGCATTACCTTTTCAATTACTGTGTGCATAATGATGTTTACATTCATACATAACTGAGTTCACAGATGCTCTGTCTGTGTATTATAAATGCAATTTTGTGTTTGATTTCTGCTTTATCTCCTACAGGTTCCAATGCAAAAGGGAAGCCCAGCCTTCAAAAACGTCAAACACAATTAACCACAACAAAAGTAGAAGGCTGTAAGGAACCACACGATAAGGACGCCCTTTAGTTAAAAAGCAGTTTAATAAAACACTTCCGCATAAACACTCCAATATATTACGTTTTTGTCTTAAACGGACTTCATCAGATGAAAACAACAATGAGAATAAAAATACCAAAACCAATCATCTTAAATAATCTGAAATCATTTCAAATGCACCAATAGATTTCTACCTTTCATTAATATTAATTAACTGATGTCACTGTACTTATTAAAACAGAATAAGAATAGTAACCTGTTCAAAGCCCTACAAGTCATGTAAATAACACACATACCTAACCAGTTTTAAGTAGACATTTAAATAGCTCAATTTTTTAAAAATACAAAATCCAAGTAATTAGGGAAAATACAATTAAAATTCATTAAAAAATGTTTTTTTAAAAAAATTTTACTTCATTACTAGGTAAATATCTCCCTCTAGTGATCAAAGTAAAAAATGCACATAAAAAACTCTCCTGTGTGTTAAAATCTAACCATCTATTTGTACACAGGGCAGTGTCAAGGGTCTGTATTAGATCATCGAATGCTTAGAAAAGTGAACGATGATTTATTGACCCCATGTAAGCGAAAGCTTACAAACTCAAATGCTTAGAACAGCGATTTTTTTCCAAGGGAAAAAAATCACTGTTCCAAAAAAAAAAAAAAAATACACTTAAAACATAACATAACACACCCCCACTTAAATATATCAACTCCAAGACTGCACTGCAGTGACGAAAACTGCAAAGTAACGGATGTGGCCAAGCAATTTCTTTCCCAGGGAAGGATTTTGCTTATATGCTGCTTCGTCATTTTGCCTTTTCGTCTTTTCAAGTTCGTCCAAGATGCATTCGAAAGGATGCATCTTCGGTCATCTAATAGGAACCCCTGTGTCAACATAAGATGTAAGTTTAGGATCTTTAAAGGAAACTTTTTACCAGACCACAGGTTACTATTCTTATTCTGTTTTTAATAAGTACAGTGACATCAGTTAATTAATATTAATGAAAGGTGGAAATCTATTGGTGCATTTGAATTGATTTCAGATTATTTAAGACGATTGGTTTTGGTATTTTTATTCTCATTCTTATTCTCATCTGATGAAGTCCATTGAGGACGAAAATGTAGTATATTGGAGCATTTATGCGGAAGTGTTTTATTAAACTGCTTTTTAACTAAAGGGCATCCTTATCGCGTGGTTCCTTACAGCCTTCTACTTTTGCTATGGTTAATTATCTACAGGGATACAGCACCCCAGGACATCTGTACCCCACAAGCTACCATTCACTGATGCAGAAAATTAAGTCATTATCCAGGCCTTCTGTTGGCATGGACATTTTCTCTTAGAGAGTGGGTGACAAATCTGCCCGAGACAGAATATGGCAGTAGGTGGTCAATTACATGGCAGGAGACATAGGGGAAACTTACTCCCAGATACGACATAAAGCAAGTGATATGATAATCTCTGCCTGGTGTAGGGTGGTGGAAGTTGCCGGAAACAGATGGCTGCTACTGAACCACCACTGACTGAAACAGAGGAGTTTCTGTCCACTGTTAGAGATCCAGGTGGCTAGGCAGAGGGTTCACACAGAATCTTTGATGCTAGTGCTGGTGTGTATAACAGACCCAGAGTGCCTGAAGCAGAAATTCCACTTATGCAAAATAAAATAATTGTATATATATATATATATATATATATATATATGCTTATATCTCATATGTCTGATATATCTATAGCCTCAATAAGTATGAGTTGGACAACACAGTACTAGAGAGATAAAGGAGGATGTTTAGGGGACCAATTCAACTGTTCAGTACATTTTTGTATGAGATTATTCTTAGTCTGCATATGCAAAGGAGATTGCTCTCTGATTCTTCTTTCATTTGCATTGTGATACTTATCAGCCTTCTTTCCTTTCCCTTCCTTACATAAAAGGACATCTGGACTGCAGTTTTCAAGACCACCTGCACACATTAAGCACAGATTTGGTTATTGTTATTACTGTATATAAGGCAGATTCAGGTCTAACTGAAAGTAATATTTGTATTGCTCTAATAAGTATTGCAGTTTAACATACCTTTCATATAACAACATTTTGATCAGTTTCATTCCCTATTTCTCTCTTTGTAGTGCTTATTGCTTGCTATTATAGGTGATCCTAACAGTGGCACTGTCAAACTCCTACCACCTAATGTCAGAGTATCAGTAGCCTCTAATGATGATGGTGCCAATGAAGAGGCACAGTCTGGGGGTGCAGAGGGTCAGACTGACACTGAATTTGTGGCTCCGACATCCTCTGCCCATATATCGAGCATAGTCAGTATGCCTACTCATATCCAGGACACAGAGCCCTATGATATATTACAGGTTGAGGGTGACACAGTTGATCAGGGTAGTGTGGTTATTTTGGTTTCAGTGCTGGTAGATTCTACCCTTAGTCATTGTGATGGTGAAGTGCCACACAGGAGGGTTGGTAGAGTTGCTCAGAGGATGCCTGCTTTCTACCTTCCTACTGATGCTGGTGTTTCAGTAGTTTTCAGATGACATATATGTTGAGCCATAATGGAGACAAAGGCACATACCACCAGGGCCTCAGAAGAGATAGTGTGAGTACTAAATGGCATGTATTATGACACGCATGACTTCCTGTACCATGTGGGTAACTCCTTGAACAGGATGAATGACTTGCTGGATTGGGCAGTGTCTGTGATGGAATATTTGGAGAGTGGGCATCCTTGGGGCCATAGAGCTGCTACATCTTCCATTGTTAGCAGACATGGCCATGCCAGATCCCATTACAGTAGTTGCACTACTTCCACTGCTGTGTCAGTGATTACTATGTCCACATCCAGATGTAGTAGGACATGAAGTCATGGTCCTGGATATAGCCACTAGCAGATCTTATCCAGCAAACATCACTGATGTTCAGTTAGCACCCTGACTTTGAGCTAGGGCCATGGAAGTAGCAGTGCAACTCCTGGCTGGCAGAGGTAGTTCTCATGGTCAAGGGCAATGATGTTAAACTGACTACTCTACCATGCATAGCTCACACACCTTTCCAAGATGCTAGGCTGTAACACACACACACACACACACACACACACACACACACACACACACACACACACACACACACACACACACACATTAAAAAAAACACAATGCCACGTCACACATGTGCAAGCTATCTAAACAGCATTAAACACCACAAAACAAAAAATAAATAACAAAAAATACCACCACAGAGAGGATAAAAGTTCAGGAAAATTTAATCTGTCTTAGTGTCTCGGCTACACAAGCCTTCAAGAGATAAAACATCACACTCATTAAATATATTTTTTTATCTAAACAGCATTGTTGAGTGCTATACATTTGTTGTTAATTTCCCTGACCACTGTATACTTTAATAAATACTTGTGTTTCTTACTCGCACACACTCACTTCTTTGATGTCAGACTTGCCCTCTTACCCCACTACCCTGTGCAAATGATGATGACTGTGCCCTGCCCTTCGCACATGTCCTTGTGATTTAAGGGTCCATATATGTCGGATGTATACACTGGAAAGCTACTGCTTGCTTATACACAAGCTTGCATTTATCAATATATATTACAGAAGAAAAGATTTTGGTTTCTTCTTTCTAGTATTTGTGAAAGATTGCTTAAATAATTGTTAAATCTCATTATATTTCAGTTAGTATTGTAAGTAAAGTAGTTTAAGAAGTAGATACTTCAGTCTTGATTCTTGCTATACTTGTTCAAATGATGGTATAACTGATCTATTCCATGCCTTATAGACAGTAGTCATGTGAAATACTTAATGGTTAGTATTAAATACAATACATAGGTGTACGTTGTAAATGTCAGTCAAATAAGCTATTACTGACCTAACTATACACCTCAGACAAATGTTCTGCTTAGGGCACATGCATATTTCTGTATGAGAGTACTTGATTATATAACCTTTTTTTACTTTGCAGGTTTAACACTTACCTTGTCATTATTGGAAGTGCAAATTGTATCCTTGTGGGTTGTCTCTGTCTGATGCTATCAGAACACAGCCATTACATGGTTAAGTAAATGTTATGTTTAAGGCAGTCACATTTATTTACTTCAAATACCCCTATACTATAGAGGAATCCTGATTATTTCAGAAAAACACACACACATTTATATATGAATGTATATATACATACATGCATATATATATATATATATATATATATATATATATATATATAGATGAACTATCTCTGTCCCTTGATATATATATATATATATATATATATATATATATATATATATATATGTGTATATAGCGAGACACAGATATAGATAAAGTTTTATATATCTATATATATATATATATATATATATATCTATATATATATATATGAATGAAGCAAGTCAGGCTGTCTGTGTCCCTATAGGGTGGGCAAACTGGCTTTGGCCTTTCACTCCTAGTACTACGTGGGAATCCTGCGTATCCTGCTTATTAATGCAAATCTCTGCTACATATATAGTCTAATATGGCTGGTTAAATGACTTGCTAAAAATCAAATATTTAAGTGAGAGCAGGATGAATGAACCAAAACCAGGACTGCAGGAAGCAGTTCACAGAATTAACCATCTGTGCCAAATGCAAATGAATCCTGGCTCCTTTACTGCTCAGAAGGTTCATTCCTATTAATGAATTTTTTTATATTGGACATGCAATGTACTGCTTCCAGTATGATTAGACCAGCTTTTCCATCTTTATTATGTGTGGTATGATTCACTCCAGTACATAGTTATGTGCCCATACTTCTATAATTCTGCTTCACAGTTAGGCAATGGCGTTTCCACATAATACCTTTAAAACCTTACTTATGCAATGAGTAAAGGACTTTAGAGGATGCCAACATCCACTGTCAATACAGAAACAAAAAGATGAAAAAAGAATCACCACTTAGTTGAGCGCTGCAAAAGCACATATTAAACAATATGGAAGAACAAATGGGGTCAAGCTGAAATATTTACAAGTAAGGCAGATAGATGAATGGTGTACTGACAACTGGAGGTAGTGTCAGACAGAAGGGGTCAAGTCTCTCTGCAGTGTGTGCACAGATACTATATCTGGCACTTAGTGCAGATGATTAAGGCCATGAGCTGCTATATTAGCAAGCTGCTTTTTGCAGTCAAGAGTTTTATTCCCACAGCTTCCATTTTACTACTACAAAACTCTGAACAAAGCACTTTATTAGACAGTACTGCTAGGAAATTTAGCTATGCTCCTCAATAGTCTTCTGGCTTGCATATCTACTAACTGCCTATGACCCTACAATACTTCCCAAAAGTCCTAGATCTGAGGCAAAGAAAGGACACATGTCAAGTTTAATTAGATTGTTTTACATGCAAAGACCATTCAGAGCAGCATACTCTGAGCAGTGATTTGGTCATGTAACCCAAACTTTAACATAGCAGTCTCACACAGATTATATACTTGTCCATTTTTAAATATGGTCACATACCTTACTCTCATTTAGATATGTTAGATTATAGCCACTCTCAACTGAACATTCATTTTAAATTTAAAGCACTCCACTCTGCTTCTACCTTGAACTTCTTTTAGTAACATGCAAATAAAATGATAAAAATAAATAAATACACTTTATTGGACAAACTACAGCAGCTGGAGACAGAAAAGTTCAAGGATACTCACTAAATCCTTTATAATAAGTATAAACTTGTAGTTGAGCCTGTAAATAGTCCCCGGCTGCAGTTTTAATTTATTTTTACTGGTAAAAACAAAGATGGGTCTGATGCTGAGGTTCTAAAATATGTGAAGTGTAATGATATGATAACCATTTTAATTTATGTGATTCAATTGATAAAAAGGACAAGGCTCATAACTGCAAGAACTCTGTACAGAAATGTGTATAATGTATAGTTACATAAAAGTTGTCAGTGAAGCATATCTAGATATGGTAAGAATAAAATCAACTGTTAGGGAGAATATTTGATTGCCAAATATGGATGACATAATAAATAAACTTTTCTCAGATTGCTTTGTGTGCCAGAATAGTATTCAGCATAACAAAATATTCCTGGGCATGTGTCTCAATTCCTAAAATCACACTGGCTAAACATTATTGTAGTCTATTGAAGGTCAATCAAATCAGAATTCCATATAAAGACTCTCAAGGTATTCCACATTTATTAATACAAATAATGATGTAATACAAATATCACTGTTTCCCATTAAATAACACATTAACTGTCATGTCCCAATGTTCAAGACCCTAGACCAGACTATTTGCTCGTACTGATATATCAGTGGATCAGATTGTAGCAGTGGAGCCTGTAATATCTGCATCAGTCAGTGTGTTATAATCTCTGTCTTGGTCAAGATTTTCACAATGTTTGTAATTCAATCTCCTACCAAAATCAGATAATAACTCTACTCTTTAACAGCTCATAGTTGAAGCTGTTTTGGACACATGAATAATAACACACATGAGGGTAACTCTGTTATGGCCAAAGGCAAATGCTGTGGTGGAGAAATTCATTGCTAATTTAGGGCATGATTGTAGCAGTGGAGCCTGTAATATCTGCATCGGTTAGTGTGTTATAATCTCTGTCTTGGTCAAGATTTTCACAATGTTTGTAATACAATCTCCTACCAAAATCAGATAATATACTCTACTCTTTAACAGCTCATATTTCAAGCTGTTTTGAGCACACGAATAATAACACACAGGAGGGTGATTGTTATGGCCAAAGGCAAATGCTGTGGTGGAGACATTCATGGCTAATTTAGGGAAAGCCTTAAGGATTGCAAATATGAAAATATGGAGGCAACTTTTGAACATCACATTGAGCAGGGCACCTGAGTTCTCCTTATCCAACTACAGGAGCAATGACAGCCAGTCTGAAGTTTAAATATGTTTAAATAACATCAGCATTAAAGTACTTTCACAACCCAAATTTTGATATTATGTACTCACCTGCTTTGACTTAATGCACATGCAGCTAGAGAATAAAATGTCTGAATTCCTGAACTTGAATGCATCATACCACTGCTATGTCTACACTCACCCCACAAAATATGATGATTTGTTCTCCTCACAGATATAAACATGCATCACTGCAACCTACAAAAATATTTCAGTTAGTTGCCTATTACAAATGGGGACATATTACTTGATACTTCAAAATTCAAAATTCTCCAACTAGGTTATTTCCCTCCTATAAAAGTAATTCTTTCTACTAGGAAACAAAGCTCTTCTCCAAGAGGCACTCAGAATATCCTCCCTCAGCTATTCTGACCTAAATTCAAAAACAAAATAGCAGACAAAGCTTTCTGCAGATTAAGACCTGCACTATTGAATCGTCTCCCAAGTGGAGTCAAAACAACCAAGCACTGGAATTTTTCAAATATTTATTAAATGAACATCTACATAATGATGTTAGATGCACCAACTTTCATGATGTTGCCTAGACAATTGGTAATACTTTTCAAGGGAAATCAAGTAGTTGACCAACTACACAACTTTGCCCTTTTCCCCACCGTAGTGCTATCTGCGAGTTGGTGTATATAGTTAGGGGGGGGGGCAAAGCTCCCCACTTGGGTGGGTTTGATTTAGTTAGGTTTTGTTCCATTGTGCTTTAGGGCAATTGTTTCATTGCCCTTGAAAAATTCAGCAAACTGCGGAAGTGATTTTTGTTGAATATGGGTCAATGAAGAGGTGTTCGCTGAAAATAACTTTTGGCGAACTAACAGAGAGCTAGACCCCAATTACAGTATTTGAAAGTTTAAAGTAATTAATTCAAATATACACCCTGAGCTATAAGTATATATAGACATGTGTGGTCTTTTTGTATTGTGTCGGTACTACACGTTTAGTTATTACATTGTAATGTTTTACCTCTGTATATTTCTAGGTGTTATCAATGTATGCTGGCAACTATGTATATATACTCAGACAGAAAGACCAGTGTATGCACTATCCAGAATGGGGAGTAAGTTTTGACAAAACATTTGAGGTAAAGCAAATATTTATCATAATACAACACTGAACCATGTGCTGTTAAAAGCATTGGAGGTTTCCTGATAACTCTGAGTAACAGGAGGCTTACCTCAACAAATATACTGTACATTTTAAACCCTTACTCTGACAAGGTTTGGTGATTTTTGATTTGTCACCTAGAACTTTAAGCTGCAATTTGCAGACTAGTGTTAATCTGTCTGGAAATAACTGTCTCTGGGAAATTTTTACTCAGAATACCAGAAAAAAATGTTTATCTAAAAGATAGTGTTTGCTCCAACATAACCAAATTCTCTTATTTTTGCAGGTTGTTTAAATTTGTGCCAAAATACTTCTGTAGCATATAAAATAGCAAAACAATATACATGCACCCTGGGATTCATGAACCTTGTGCCAGGCGCACGCATAGCGTAGGCGGTATAATGCCAAATATGGCCGCCGAGCGATTCAGGTACGATCCAATTCCATGTGCACTACCGGAGTGCACCAGATCTGCGCAGCCCCCGGCGTAGGTATGCTAAACACCCTATGTGCGGTGTGTCACCATGCAAATGAAGGCATATAGTGATTCACGAAGTGGTGCAGGCATAGCATAAGCCCACGGCAATGTAAACCAAAAAAAAAATGGTTTACATTTTCCCAAACATAACACCGGAGTAATGGAAGAGTGTCAGACCCAGGTATCACACTGTTAACATATGCCAATGGCGAAATACACAGACAATGGCAAAAGAAAATATGCACAACACGTAAATAACAACTTAAATGGCATGTCCACAGTAACTCACATCAGAACCGCAGGACATGTGTGCGGAAGGTGCAACATAATGAAATAATATAACAATGTTATAAAACAGCATCGCAATAGACACCAGGTTCACAGCATAATACACCATGGTATGCATGGAAAGCCACAACCACGGTGCAAGGGTTGCCAAGGACTCGCGTCAGTCTTCGGCGTGGTAACTATGAATTAGTAGTCAATGCCATGCAAATGAGGCAGATAATACTGAATCGCAAATGCCCCGCCGGAGTAAGGTTGTACCAAATGGCACAGCGGTAAAACACCGAGGAGTGGCTCAGAGGGAATACATGACATCTGCAGAGGGGTGTGCCACCGTAGCAGTAAGCACATTGGAGCACAGCAAACCTGGGCTGTACATCGCAAATCAAAGCTGCAGGACCGGGGTGTGGGGTAATAGTTTAGCTGAGAGTACACAATGCGCGCAAAAGTGCATGTGTACGAGGATGACAACGTTCCCGGAACCTAGTAATGTGACGCACGCCCCGCAAACAATACCGGAAACAGGAAGGTGATGTGAAGAATATAAGGAAATGTGGAAGAAGTGTAATTGGAGTACTAATGAGCAATTAACACTAATCAACCCACGAAGGCCAATCGACGACAGCTGACAACTCTGCATGCAGAAACCTGCAAAACGGGATAGGGGAGGCATATGAATGCAAAGAAAGTAGGGGAGGTAGCAGATTGCAAAGATAGAAGACCTGACACAGCAGAGCAAAGCAAACTGGCAGCACAACGGCAGTAGCACACAAAACGCATGATATGCCATGCCCATGCAAGTACAAATGACAGTGCTCTGCAGGATGCATGCCAGAAAATGGTAGGTGCAACGTGCAGAAATAGTAAGGGAAGGTTGAAAGGTAATCCATGGCAGGCAAGAGTAATTCAACACCAAAGGCAACACCGTTGTAGTTCCATCAGTAAAACACGGAAGATAACCCTTAGATACGGCCGTACAAACACACCCTATGACATCATCGGTGTGCACAGCACAATAGTATAAAGTGTGAATGCACAAAACACACAGCCGTGTATTCCCAAATGCTGCACCATAGGAGTAAACACACGGGGAACTTTTAAAATGTACATGTTGGGTGCTGCCATAGCTGTGATCCATCAGCATGTGTTAGAGACAGACGGTGTTGTGGAGGAAGATGCCGACAACCACCGCAGGCCTCGGAGGAGAAGGAGAGTGTTCAGACCAAGGGTACCCTACCAGGGGCTACATGACCTGGAGATAGTAGAGCGTTACAGGGTGGACAGGGACATGTTACAGCAAATAGTGGAGCTGTGCCGGCCATGCCCGAGAACAAGAAACAACAGAGGGGAACCCATCCCAGTGGACACAAAGGTATGTGTAAGCTTGCGAATACTGGCCACAGGTACCTTTCAAAGGCCAACTGGAGATATAATGGGCATCTCACAGGCATCAGCATCCAGGGTACTACACCAGTTCCTGGATGCCATGTTACCACATGCCAATGAGCATATATACTTCCCCAGATCTCAGGAGGATTTGGCTAGCAATATGCGCCACTTCCACTGTGTTGCACAATACCCGGAGGTACTGGGTGCGATAGGCTGTATGCACATACAAATCAAGTCACCACCTGGCGAGCAGGGTAGACGCTACATAAACCGCAAGGGATTCCACTCCATCAATTGCCAGGTCGTGTGCAATGCCCAGGGCATTATCATGGATGTGTGTGCTGGCAGCCCTGGAAGTTACCACGACTCCCATATCTGGCATGCCTCACAGCTGTATCAGGTATTTGTCAGGGGGGACATCCCACAAGGCCATCTCGTGGGGGATGCTGGCTATGCACTGGAGCCATGGATGATGACTCCCATCAGAAATGCACACACACACATGCAAGAACGCCATAATGAGGCACACGCACAAACCAGAATAATCATAGAGCGTGTGTTCGGGATGCTGAAATCACGGTTCCGGTGCTTGGATACATCTGGTGGAGCCTTGCAGTACTCTTCAGGCACATGTGCCCACATATTCATAGTATGTGCCATGCTACATAATATGATCCTGCGGAAGCAGCTGCTGCAGGGACATAATGGTGAAGGGCCACAAAGCCCACCACAATTGCCAAGGCCAGTCCAGGCACAGAGGGTTCCAGACCATGAACACACTGTGCCAGCCCCAGTAGGCAGACAGAGGTGTACCCAATATGCCTACGCCTTGGCAAAGAGGGAATGTATAGCACATACCCTGACAGCGTAGGCCCCATGGACTGACACCTCCCCACCTGCACACACAGTGAAATGGACGGCACACAAACATGACCACCTGTAAAGTGTAATTTATGGGTGGCCTTATGTGTGACTCCAACATAGGCAGCCCCCAAACACTGTAAACCCAACATCCAGTGGAACATGTAACGCCAACACCTGAACAGTACGTGAGTCCTACAGCATATGGCGTTGCTGTGTGTCTGCCACGTTTGCCGCAAGATGTATACATATATATATATATATATATATATATATATATATATATATATGTATATATATATATGTATATACATATATCTATCTATATATATATATATATATATATATATATATATATATATATATATATATATATATATATAGATAACTATGTACACATATACATATATATAATACAGATAAGAAAGGGAAGCAGAGGGATATAAGGTGACTGAGATGTATCCAGCGATATCTGTACATAGTAAAGATAGTGCAATGACATTCTCAACATCCAGGAGGTTCACAATAATAGGATACAGCCAACCATGGAACGTGTAACATACCGATATGCATAATCGCGAGGCTGAAAGACCGACAGAACACAGTACTGTAACAGTACATGCACGTGTAATAGTATGATGATATGAAGGGAGAGGTAGTCACTGCTGCCGGTGTTGCGGTCCACGTAGGTACTGTGTGCAACCGTCCCCGTGAGTGCCGTAGTATGTGTACGTGTGCGTTGAGGGTGCCATGTGCGTCGCTGTGTGAGTGTAATGTGTGTGTGTCTGCAACATGTGTATGTTGGTGCCAAGGTAGAGGCAGAGCAGAATATTAGGTATAGGCATACGGTACACTAGCCTCAGGCATATGGTCACTACTAGTCCCAGAGTAGTAGTGACAGCCCCACCCTGGCTAGGTGTGTCCTGACATAGAACGATACAAAGTGAATATGTTCCAGATGGTAGCACAGGAATATTCACCATAAGAAATGGAAAGGACGTATGTAATAGTCATTCCTGTATGTATGACACTGATATGTTACATGCAATATGATACGTTGGCAAAGTCACACTGCAATAGGTATGTTCCGCGGAAAAAGGTATGTGTACCCCAGTACTGACCGTGGCCACGTGTTGGCCCGTAAACACCACTGTGTGTTCCACAAGTGTCAAATAATCAATTCCCATTTGAATATGTGGCAACCACTGGCAAGCAGGCTATGCCAACAACAGGACCACAATGACTGCAAATATCTGGGACAGAATGACAAGGGATAGTTGTCACGTACACATAACCGCTGATATACCACATATGTTACGGAGGTATACATGCATCGAGCTCACCTGCAGACGATATTGAAACCACATAACAACAGCCCAACCTACAATCCCATAACAAAAGACTATTAACTGTTAACTCTCCAAGTAGGGATGGAGCACACAGACAACTATACTGTTTATGTAGAGATGCAAGGCCTACAAACCGTATCCGTGATGTACAACCACTGATATCCCCCACTGTAGATAATAAAGGAATAGAAACCGTAATAGCAGCACAAACATACAGTCAGTCAATGACATCTGCATAACCACAACATATCGCGTGGGAGACACAATGAAAGGCGGATGCATAATTGCATGCATTGTATAAAAGAAAACAACAGCCATGTTACAGTTTTGAATGCAATACCCCGTTATCATTCGTCGGCAGGACAGGTACACCCACATGTTGAATCAAATACTACACCTGTCACACACAATCCGCGGGTGACATGAATTCAAAATATACTTGTCCCTATGCATAGCAGACGCAGTTACACATAACATAACACAATACAGACCATCTCCACGAAGGTAGGGCAAATAGCCAACGCCCAGGTGGAGAATCGAATTATACCCCAGTATCGACGTGTAACTTCCGAATGGAGTAGATGCACAGGTGATATGCACGTAATTACACATGGACACATAGCCGCTGATATACCACAGAAGTTACGGAGGTATACATGCAGCACGATCACCTGCAGACGATATCGGAACCAATTAACAACAGCCCAACCTACACTCCCATAACAAAAGACTATTAACTGTTAACTCTCCAAGTAGGGATGGAGCACACAGACAACTATACTGTCTATGTAGAGATGCAAGGCCCACAAACCGTATCCGTTACGTACAACCACCGATATCCCCCACCGTAGATATTAAAGGAATACAAACCGTAATAGCAGCACAAACATACAGTCAGTCAATGACATCTGCATAACCACAACATATCGCATGGGAGACACAATTAAAGGCGGAAGCATAATTGCATGCGTTGTATAAAGGAAAACAACAGCCATGTTACAGTTTGGAATGCAATACACCGTTATCATTAAATTGCAGGACAGGTACACCCACATGTTGAACCAAATACTACACCTGTCACACACAATCCACGGGTGACATGAATTCAAAATATACTTGTCCCTATGCATAGCAGTTGCAGTTACACATAACATAACACAATACAGACCATCTCCACGAAGGTAAGGCAAATAGCCAATGCCCAGGTGGAGAATCCAATTATACTCCAGTATCGACGCGTAATTTCCAAATGGAGTAGATGCACAGGTGATATGCACGTAATTACTCACTGAGGAACAGCAATTGGTGGGATGGATTCACATGTTGCAGGTATTGACGTATATAAGGATGACTCTCAGGATATTCAAACCGTATGCTCATACTGAAACAACGTTGTACTACCAAAAATGAAAGGAAACGGGAAAACAATAAACAGAACAAAACACCAACAAGGTATGTAGAACACACAATATGTAAGGTTGTGTAACGCATGATCTGTATTAATAAGCTGTACTGTATGTGAATGGTGGTTGTAATTAATTACACTTGTCCGTAATGCAGAAAGTGGTGAAAGGTAGTTATGTAGTGATGTCTTGCTGAGCATACCAACGCTTGTAGACACCGTGTGTACAGCAGTGGGACATCATGTACACAGCAGAGACACCACAAGGGATGCTACAGGAGGGCATTAAAGAGAACAATGCCATACCACACGCTGTTGCTGGCAGTGGATGTCCAACAAGGAAGTGTCATAGCAGGGGATAGTACATGTATGTATACTGTCACAGCACGCATGTGTATGAGCATATACCGTTGATGACATATGTAAGGTGTGGCCGACGTGCAAGTATGCTCTGCATTAGGGGATACTATGTGAAATATGTGTAATGTATAGTTGTCTAGGTAGATATGACAGATATCATACACAGTATCACAGGCATATCATGCATAACACAGGTATCGCCTATTGGTATGTACAATAACAGGATACATATGGCCTGTAGGTATGGGACATAGTAGTAGCATGATAGCTACTCTAAATGGAAGGGACACCAAGTAACCATGCACAAAGGACTTGTAGTATCTGCACAGGTGCACATTGGGCTACAATGCAGTCTGGCATGTCCATGTGTAAGCACATGTGCAGTGTACACAGTAGTGTCACCTCTCCATGGTAGTGTCCTGTGAACAGCAGAGGCAGGTGTCAACTGCACCTCTACACAGTACAGCTGCTGTGGTGATACCAAGACTACATGTGTCAGTCAAACAGCAAGGGAGGTTTCACATGAACAGTGCTACTGTGTGTCCCTGCGGGATGTACACAGGACCTATGTGCCACAGCATGGTGTGTGTTAGGTTTGTGGAAGTAACACAGAAGCACAGCCCATGCAGTGTGGTGTGTGTGCACATATCCAGGAGTATTTCGTTCACAGTGCCCACCGCAGATGTCATGTATGAGGAGTATATGCATCAATAATGTGGTGGACATGGGCCGTGTCAGAGCAGAAGACACCCCTGAGTATGTGGTATGCAGATGTGTACAGATGTGTTGTCCATATTACAGCCACATATGTAAACTGTCTGAGCCCAGTAAACATCATGGCATGTCAATGTTGTGCCATGTAAAGCTGTAGCTGTTGTGGAAGGTACACCATAAATGTGGTATTGTACCCTTGACTGTGTGCAGATGTGTGTAGTTCACAGGTACAATGCCAACCTATGTACCAGCATCACACACAGAACAGATAGGTGTGGCCTTGCAGAAGGATATCCATGCCACAGTGGAATACGGTAACCACAGGACTGTGTGTGGCGTATGTGTGTACTGCAACCATGTACAATGTGATATGTATGTAGGGGACCACTATCCATGTGATAGTCAGTGGGTGAATGATGTTATGCAAAGGTGATGTGCATGCACCATGTGTCATGCATCTTGATGCCATGATACTCATATGAAGTATCCGTCACACTGACACCCATATGGTTGGTATTGGTAAGAGCTGGTGGAGCAATAATGGCATTTGGTATGTAGGTGTGGGAAATCTAGGCATGGACAGTACTCTGTGATAGCATGTACCATATGTAAGCATATAGTGAACATGAGTGGCCCTATGACTGAGGACTGTGTAATGCAATATGTACCTGACATGTAGTAGGTACTATAGTATGGTGGCACCACTGTGTGTACTGTCCATGAGCCACATAGCATAACATCCTGAGACACAGGGTATGATGTGCAGGTGGATGTGTATGTTGTCAATACCAGAATGTGGAATGGTGCTGAAAGGCAATGTGAGGACAACGTATGATGTGTTGGCCTCCGTACTATCCTCAACTGCCCTAGCAACTGTATGACAGGTGCCCAGCATGTGTATGTGCCTTGCCGTGGCATTCACAAGCCTAACCCGGGTGCTAGGAAAGGACTGGAGGCCATCAATGTGTGTGGGAATCACGTTCCTGATGATGTGCCCCATTGCCATGCAGAATGGTCCAGTCAGGAGTGTATGACTATAGTCCCACTCGTGCAATGCAGTGCCACCCGTGTGTAGTGCGAGAAATGCTGCTGTGCGGCAGTCAGGTCCACAATGTCTGACAAAAGGCTAGCAGTGAATACAGTGGCCTGGTGTGGTGACATATACTGAACAGGTTGGTGGGACATTACAGCCAGGGACATTGGAAGGTGACATTGGGCCAGTGTCCCAGGACATATCGTGTGCATGTCAGTACTGTGTATGTGACCACAGGGACACTACGATGTTCATGTATGGATTGCAACCCTGTAGTGGGTGAGAGGGTGTACTGTCGGTAAGTACGCCATCGCCTGGCACGTTGCCAACATTACCTCGGTCTGCAATGCTTGGTTGACTATTGTATGTGACATCAAATGTGGATGTTGCCAAAGAATACTGACATACCACCACAATGCCTGAGGCCCCACACCGCCATGTGCGGCAGTCATGTGTAGGTAGCTAGCCTTGGAGTATGTGATGATGGACCTTGAGGACCCACCATGGCTGACAAGTGATGCACCCCACACATGTGAATGTACACCACTGTGCAACAGCCTGTACTTGTGGTTGTACATCATATGTGCATGGAACATGACCACCACAGTGGCATCTGTGAACTGGTCAGTACCGCCATGTCTCTGTGTGGAATAGCATGATTCCTGTAATTGTGTACATGCTACTGAAGCGTACAGTGGTATGTGTCAGCATATGTATGTGTAGTGTCCATCTGCTTGGGTGTCATGATGTTAACAACTGCTGTTAGCAGACGTCTGTAGTAGTTGTTGTAGTACACATGTTCCGTGTATGCTGTGATGGGTGTGTTTCCAGGGTGTGGCTAGCAAGGCCGTGTAGCATATGTGTGGAACCCACCAAAGAGGGGATAACCCCAGGTGTGACACCAGTCACATGGAGGTAGTGTTCATGCTAAGGGTAGTGTAGGTATGGTATGTGTTGTGTATTGTGTCATCCAGCTGAGCGGAGTGCATGACTCAAGCATGTGTAGGTACATGGGTGTCTATCCCAGGGAAGTGTGGGTTACTGTCAGCACACAGCAGTAGTAGCTGTCTGAGGCCCAATGTACACTATAACATCACAGACGGTATGTAACCTTTGGTGTACAATGTCGACTCTGTCGCGTGTTACAATGTGTATAGCAGTCACAAACACGGTTATTTGCACATGGAGCACCAATGATGCATTGTGCTAAGCAACTATCCAGGATGTGTGCATAACACTGTGTGATGTGTGAACCCCTCATCTGTGGGTGTTCCGGTCCAGGTATGTGCCTGGAAGGTACGGTCCGTGTACAATCCGTAATTGCAGGTGTTCTGTGCAGAGCATGGAGGCAGGTCCCAGTCACCGCAGAGATATGTGAGCGGTGCAATAGTGTGTGTGCCTCGCATGTGTGCATCACAGTAGAAGATGCAAGCATTGATCCACATGACCCCATGCCGTGCCTGCCAGTTACAGCCCTGCCGGTGACAGTTATGTGAAACTGCCAGAGAGGCAGTATAGCATGTGAAGATGTACATGTGTGCTCTACACCCCAGGCCGATGGCTGCAGGTCATGCGTGCCACAGCATTGTGTTTGACCTGGACTGTCATAGCGGGCAGATACCACATGCCTGTACAATTACAGCAGGAGCATAGGCAACTGTTGCAGTGACACAGTAGGTCAATGTACAGTGTTCCTGTGTCCAGACCACTGCCGAATGTACACCATGGCTAGACACACACCCAGAGGGCTATAACACCGGGGAGCCATTGCACGTCCCAGTACACATAGTCTGTGTATTGCCATCACAGGGCAGTCACAATAACATGATGTATGAGAGATATATTGTACCAGGTGATGTGTCATGTGTACATATGTTGAGTTGTAGAGGTGTTCACCCATCCACAACATCTCAGTGCATGATGCCTTGTGTAACATGATGTGTGGAACTGCATTGTGATTCACAACAGAGTCATCCGTGACTGGTGTGTTGTGAATGTTGTAACCCATGAGTCTGCGGGATATACACTGGTGATGTTGGCTGCCATGCTGGGGGCCACCAGTGGTGCCTACAGTGGTTACACAGACATATTGCATACGTTGTTCTTGCAGGAATGTCCATTGTTGTAGACGATGTGGTACTACGTGATGGTAGGTGTGTGATGTGAATGTTACACATACAGACATGACCGTCAGGTGCAGTCATGGTTGTCGACAGCATCACCCCCATCCACAGCTGTCAGCACCCTGTCCCCAGAATGGGTAATAGTAGACCTCGTACTGTGTGACTAATGTGCATATCGTAGAACACCTACTACTGGCTGACTAACAGTGTCAACTAGGAAGGGTATATGATGGCTGAAATACGCTGCTCTAATGTATAAATATGATATCCCAATTAATTACTATGATTCCCATCTAGTAAGCCATGGCTGGCATGTAAACTGTGTACAACAATGAATGCGTGACAGACCCTTCCAATGTGGAACCTTGATGAACATGCACCTGTTAGAACACCAAATTAGGTACGTTGCACGTAATGATGTACAACTGACAGCTATGGGCACAACATGGATGCAGAAGCACATCTCCCACAGGCAGTACCACTGTACGTTGGTAGGGGAGCATTGCACGAGTACATGTGACAGTTGCTGTATTGCCACATGTACGACATATCCATCATATAGGGGTAGCACTGGCACGTGACGGTTGGACATGCCTGTACATACGACCATGTCCCACAGGATATGTGTGTTAAGTGTGTACAACACCTGATGTACCTTGAGCAAGCTGCGAAGTGTATGACTGCCAGCGTACCTGTGTGACATGTTGTGCAATGGGTGCAAAGGTAATCAGTAGCACATTACATGCTCACATGTCCTGCACAGGTGCATAGCTTGACTGTACAATACAAATAGGGTGTTGGATAATAGCAACCCACAAGCGGTGATGAGTAAGGGTGGCAATGAACTATCACCTTTCCGGTTAAGGTGTGCATGTCCATGACACATTAGCACCTGAGATGTTAGCAGTACAGCTGTACAGGGCGGCATGTATATTTGATTACAAATACCTTTGCGTGTTCCACCAGTGGCCTGTTGACAGACAGACATCAACACAATGTGCAGCATTGACACGTGCACAGCACATCACCGCTGGCTACAGTAGAACAGGGTTAATGTGTTGACATGTGCACAGAACATCAGTGCCAGCTACAGTCGCCGTCATTGTAGCCCATGCCACAGAGAGAAATGTCATGCATCTGTGTATGTACGGCTGTGAATGGACCTGACCTAGCAGTATAGCTGTGCCAGTGTTGCGAACAACATACTGAATGGGCTGTGTGTGTGAGGTGTGTGTCATAAGTGTATGGTCTGATGGATGATACCAGCATTGCTACCGCTATGTGAACATCCCCGTCCCCATAAATGAATACCTAGGCTGTGCCCAACACCATGGTCACTGTGGAAGGGATGGTGCTGTGCGGTGCACCCGCTGACATGGTGGTGACAGCAGGCACTGGATGTAGACATATGAGGTACCCATGTCAGGTCGGGGTACCATCCATGTGCACGGGATATCACCGTGCGGGCATATACAGCACTGTGTTGAACAATAGCACAGCACATAGCACCTGTCAGGGGTAATGTTTATGCATGGATGTGCGATACCAGCATGCACAATACACCCCCCACCATGCAGCATGCTGCCTACCTTGCAGAAGGACATTGTCCACACCATGATGATGGACATGCGACATGTCCATATACCCATATAAATGACATATGGAATGGACAGCCACCGTCCTAATACTGGTATTCCACAGGCTGGACACATCCCTGTGCCATATATGTGATTTACCCTGCCATACCATGCAACCCTATCCATCAAGGCTGCACGTGTCGTCACAGTCATACACGGTGCGATGGCCACATGGTACATGCACTATCAACTGACTGGATCAGTAATGTGGCACTGATGCACCCTGTGGTGTCACAATTGCTGTGTGACAGCGTGTACAACGTGCGCACACATGCTATGTTTGCCCATCCCTGCAAATGTCATATGAATAGACATTGTCCCATGTGTATCACATGTGCAATACAGGCGAGCCATGGCAGGATGTTCAACACCCGTACAGTGCTGAGTAGATGTATATGGCAAAACACATGCATGTACAGGTGTCCATGTGTATGTGTGCAGTGTCACTGCTGACGTCCATAACGGCTGCGTCTGATGCTATGTGACATATACACAGCATCCAGGTGAACAGTAGTACTGTGGACACATCAGGCAAAGTGCAGATTGGTAAGAACACAGGTGCAGGCAAGTACATATGTCCACAGCAAGTTACCATCTACATGGAGTATGTACACTGTGATGAGTTGACACAGAGATATGATATCCACTGCATAACAGTGTGACAGGTGTGACAGCAACACGTCAGCTGTGTCAGTGTCATGATGCTTCTCAGAGATTACTGTGCAGATGTCGTACATGTCATAGAAATATATGTTCAGCGGTATGCCAGTACATCAGTGTGAATGTGACCTGTCACCATCATTATGTCTTACAGATAATGCCACGTTCACGGCTCCCAGCCTTCAACAGCCAGGAGGATGATGTCATCATACCATTGCTCCATGACAACTATGACGTGCTGTTCAGCCATGTGCCACAGCATGCTCAGCAGTGGTATGACCTGTGGCAGGATATACGCAGGAGGGTGAATGATGTGGGTGGCAACAACCGCACCTACCAGCAGGTACACAGACACTGCACGGACCTGATACGGCATGCGAAACAGCGTGCTACTGCAATCGCCAGACAACAAGGTGGAACAGGTGGTGGGCCACAAACCCAGCCCCCACTCACACACACAGAGGAGCTAATGGCCAGTCTGGGGACACCCAGGGAACAGCATGTGGAAACAATAGCCGCCATTGTGGAGGTGGGTGTCTCCCAACCAATGAGCCTGGAGTTGCCTGGTAAGTCAGTCCTGTATATGAGTATGATATCCACTGTAGTTGCAGGTGCCACTGTACATCATGTAAAGTAACAACACATGCCAGGTATATGGGCACACAAGCTGCATACTACAGTATGCTACGTTGTGTATGCAGACGTGTGCATACCATATGCTATTACACAGGTACATGTGTTCACATGCACAGTGAGAACTGTGGCTGTCATACAGTCATGGATAATGTTTATACTGTTGTGTCACCCATATACAGGTACCTCTGGCGTGTCGCACAGACATGGGTCCGTCGCAGGTGAGACTGTTGTCAGTATCAGGCATGTTACAGTGTAGAGTAATTTGCCATGTGGCCAGGTATAACATGCACACCCGGGTTTTGTTCCAGTCATGTTATACAGGTTGCACCACCAGACACACACACATGCCACCCATGTGCAATAGATACACCGTTACTATACACCGGCATGAAACCACAGTACCTGTCAATGTGATATGTGCGGTCAGCTATGCATACAATGGTGGAGGTGTTGTACAATGGATGCATATGTAGTATGCATTGGAACAACATTTGTGGTATGCACACAGTACCACACAGTGAGCAGTGATCTGGGCAGCACACAGGTGTCACCATTGTGACATATGCCCCTGCATTGTGTGCACACATTGTGATACGCCACCCGACATGTCCCAAGCTTGTGGTGTTCTGTCCGCAATATTGTTACACCATCACATGACCTACACCCGACATAACACACATCCACACTGTTGTCTGCATAGCCCTGTGGATTGTGACACCTCTGACATGTATGGGTGTATGTCACATGGGACACCACAGACATGTGTACAAGATGCTCATCACACACAATTGTCCAACAACCGTTCACACATGGCCATGGGTGATAGCCTCAGGCATGTTGCCACACAGTACGTCTGATGTGGATAGACCCCGTTGCACATTGTCCACACATAGTGCAATCATAGCCGTAGTGGACCACTTGTACATTTGATGTGTTACACCGGACAACCGTAATGCCTGTCTGCAGCCACTGGAGGTGTCACCGATGTCTACCATATACGATCTGTGGAACAGCATGACTGTGTTGCAGTCATGGCAATGCAATGCATCCATGTTATACATTGCACATCAACATACATGCGTCATGTTGCCATGCAATGGCACAGTGCCTGTACTCCACACTGTATAGCTATGTACACGGCTCACACTAACCACACCTGCACATACACATTTGCTAAACATGCATTCTATCTGTAGGCTGTACACACAACACTGCACTGTGAGGCCCATTATGATGCTGTGCATGTGTCAGGACACCATTGTGTCAAACATGTATACATGTTACTGCACATGTCAGCGGATTACATGTCAAGGCAATGTCAGCCATGTGTACTGTTAACCTGTTTGTGGCCACATGGTGTATCATGGTGATGCATGCAAATTACCATGATTGTGTGTACTGCATGCCTAGTGATATGACACCTGCTTGATGTAGTGTGAACCCCAGGGTGGTATGCATACTAACACTATTAATGTCTGAGCTGCATTCCCTGTGCTGTAGTGCAGGAATGCTGCATGCCATCTGAAATATCACATGCATGGTGTGTCTGTGTGTGTCTGTGTGTAATGTACCTTACAGTATGTCTTTGCATTCACAGGTGGTGTAGGTGCATTACCCTCCTGCAGTCCATCTGATGTTAGTGTCCCCACAGATACTAGCGGTGATGACCATATGCATGAGGTAAAGGCAGGGTTATCAGGGGCGGAATCTGTGCCATTGGTTACCATCCCACCTATGTCCCCTCTTCCCGCTACGGTTCTGATGCCAACACATACCACATCACCGTTGCCCATAGAGGAAGGACAGTCAGCAGTTGGCATTGAACAGGAATGTGTGGTGGCTACAGAAGGTGTGACTACACAACATGTTGCCAGTGTAATGACTGGTGATGTGCCACACAGACATGTGGCTGGTGCTGCTCGTAGGAGGACCTCTGGCAGACATGCACCTAAAGCACAGGGTGCAGCAGCTGGTATCACTAGACGCATGTTCCAGACTGTAATGGCGGCACAGGCACGTGCAGAATGGCAGAACCAAGAAGGGCAGAGGCTGCAGAGGGCTGCAATCCATACCCTGAATGACAACATCCAGTCATTGGCAAATGCTCAACAGCAGATTGCTAATGTACTGGATAGGCGATTAGGTGAAATGGTTGGAATCCTCGACTGAGGCATGGCAATCCGCGAGTGTGAGCTGTCTGTGCTGGAACACCTGGTAGGGGTGAGGCATAGGACACGTGGGCGTAGGCCAGCAACACCACCTAGTGTAGGTCGACGTGTGCGTGCCACCTCTCATGCCCACTCACATAGTGCCGGTAGCAGTAGCAGTGCAGCTGCACTGTCCACACCAGGACACAGCAGACCACGTGGACATGGCCCTGGCTGGTCCCATCGTGGATACGGTTCCAGCGGACATGTGTCATCGGACAGTAGCCACTCTGTACCTCCACCCGGTAGTGCCCGTGCAACCCCAGGCAGGCACAGGTCACGTGGCCGTGGACGGTCACAGTGAGCTGTACAACCTGCACTGTACAGTCTGGGGCTGTCAATTATACCTCATGTAGGCATCACATATGGCTGAACTGTGTACACACATACCCACAAACAGCAGACACAACTGTAGGGCTCCACCACATCCACATGCATTCTGCACAGACATGCCCAGTAAACCCACCAGCCCTTACACACACATGATGTTATCCATTGGTGCAGCCTATGCCCCTGGCAAACATATCACCCTGTGCATATGATGAAGCCTCTGCCACATCCCTGTCATCCACACCATTGGTGCAGGGTTATGCAAATATATTCTGATGCACAGGGTGGACAGGATAGTGAGAGGTGTATGTGATACCTGTGTATGCATAGCGTGGGATGTGTATGTTGCAGTGGTTGTGTATGAATACTGACAGATGCGTATGTGATACCTGTGTATGCATAGCGTGGGATGTGTATGTTGCAGTGGTTGTGTATGAATACTGACAGATGCATGTGATACCTGTGTATGCATAGCGTGGGATGTGTATGTTGCAGTGGTTGTGTATGAATACTGACAGATACGTATGTGATACCTGTGTATGAATAGCATGGGATGTGTATGTTGCAGTGGTTGTGTATGAATACTGACAGATGCGTATGTGATACCTGTGTATGCATAGCGTGGGATGTGTATGTTGCAGTGGTTGTGTATGAATACTGACAGATGCGTATGTGACGTGGGTTGTGTACTGTCAACATGCAGCAGACATACCATGTAGTGCAGGTGCAGCACGCATTGTGATGTGTTCACGGTATGTGTGACGGTTACATGTGTAGCACCATGTTGGTTCTGATACCCTGAATCCCTCCTATGGTGTACTCACATGTGCCTACAGGGAGCACCGTTATCGGTCCCCCACGTGTAGCTGTGGATTACTCACAGGCACATCTGGCAATATCAGCATACTACATGTACCCGCAACCTGCCTGGACAGCTACATGACACACATGTCCGCACATATACTGCACCTGACGCATGTGGTCGGTTCCACAGGCTACAGTGGACAGAGACGTCACATACATAGCAGGACACACTACAGGTATGGTGACATGGTGCAGGTGTCATACACAGCGTGATGGCCACTGACTTCAGGTGTCACCTGTCAGCTGTGGGGCACACTGTGCAGCAGTAGGACCTTGTAACAGTACAGGAACATGGTCTCAATCGCGGGGTGTACACCACTATGACGCACACCCCATAGTGTGCAGATGGGGACACCTGCCTGTGTGGTCAGCACACTCACAATACTATGCACCCACACGCCATGTCACAGGGAGCGGACTTGCACAGGTAGACAGTATGGCTCACACCTATGGCATCAACAGGGTTGTGCAATGCAGCACCATTACAGGATAGCCACCATGTGTGGTACGTGTTCGTTCACAACAGTACATTAGCATACACCCTCACACCAAGCAGCAGACATACAAACATGTAGACACACACACATTGTGGTGACCACACATTTGTACACAGAGAGACAACGTGTTGCATGTACTGCACCATCCAAATGTATGCTCCCCACACTGAGGTATGTACAGATCTCTACTATGGTGTACAGGGATGTGTAGCACATGGGACATATTCCCCCTATATGTGGCATACATGGGCACACAGTCATGCACACATGTCAGTTCTGGGAATACTACACCTGCCATATGATACGTGTGCAGGCATGCAGCGGTATGTAGTGCATTATGTGTACCAACACTGTATCCGGCAGATGTGCTGATATATGCACTTGGGGGTAGTAGGTGTTACAGTTGCCATGTGACATACAGTCAATAACACCTGACCGCTGGGTATGCATTATGTCAGCACTGTCATGTAACAGCGACATAGCATACTGTATGCACATGGCAGGGTAGGATGGTGTGTGACACAACTGTGAGCCACCACCTGCACACATGCATGCAGAGAGGTGTTTAAACACATTATGTGCACACATACCTCCATACGTGCTGTTTCTATGCCACCGTATAACGGCCCCTATGATGGGTATGCATGTGGTAGGTTGTTGCAACTATGTTATGGACATCGGCCACTGCTCATGCATGGCTGCTCCATGCACAGTACACATGTCACATGTGTCTCCTGTTGCCATGTGTGTATGCATTGCTACTTTCTGACATGTGTGTTGACATACATACAACATGGACTGTGGTATGGTATCACAGCTGTCACAGGCGAACAATACAAGGGTATGTGTCCCAGTCAACACTGCTACACCCTGTAGTGGGAGCATTCCACAGACATGGGTCCACCTTCCATTCATGTGTGTAACACTGGGTACGCCAGTGTTATGCATGCGGTACATCACAGGCTTTGTATGTGTCATGTGTGCAGTCCATGCACACATCCAGACAATCACATGTATGACATATACAGACGTTTGTTCATTGTGGTACAGCAGCAGTCATGTGTCACAGCTGTGTCAGGGCTGTGGTATGTGTGGAGCCGACCTGTCCATGTATACTGATATGGGTGGACTACATCACACATGCTGGATCATTGTTAGTACATGTGTACTCTGCGCAACTGGTGTACACTGCTATACAGACCTGTGGACATATGTCACATGCTGTTGGACCGTGAGGCTTACTGCTACACCGATGACATGGTGCTGGCATGACAGCTAAGGTGTTCACTGCAGTGTGTACATGTTTGACCTGCACCCGTGACACCTGTGATGTCATCTGTGTGTGTATGAGTAACTGCATGTGTGACCACCCTGTGCGTGTGGACAGGTTTACCTTACTGTGACCTGCTGTGTGTACACTCCATCTGCATGCTGGATGGCGCATAGCAAATGCTAAGTGTGTGAGCATGCCCAGTAAGCAGTTGTGTAGATGGACACACTGTACATTGCACACTGCGCCCTTCTGTGATTATACCCCGTGTGCATGCATGTTTCCCCTTTGCAACTGCTAAGTGTGTGAGCATGCCCAGTTTGCTGTTGTGTAGGTGGACACACAGTACATTCCACACTCTGCCCTTCCATGATTACACTCCATGTGTATGCCTTCTGTGTGTACACTCCGTCTGCATGCTGGACGGCCCTTCTGTGATTATACCCCGTGTGCATGCATGTTTCCCCTTTGCAACTGCTAAGTGTGTGAGCATGCCCAGTTTGCTGTTGTGTAGGTGGACACACAGTACATTCCACACTCTGCCCTTCCATGATTACACACTATGTGTATGCCTTCTGTGTGTACACTCCGTCTGCATGCTGGACGGCCGTAGCAAATGCTAAGTGTGTGAGCATGCCCAGTAAGCAGTTGTGTAGATGGACACACAGTACAATGCACACTGCGCCCTTCTGTGATTATACCCCGTGTGCATGTATGTTTCCCGTTAGCAAATGCTAAGTGTGTGAGCATGCCCGGTTTGCTGTTGTGTGGGTGGACACACAGTACGTTCCACACTCTGCCCTTTCATGATTACACTCCATGTGTATGCATGTTTGCACTTTGCAAAGGCTGTGTGAGCATGCCCAGTACGCCAGTCATGGACACACAGTACATTTGGCACCGACGTCTGATACTAGGTGTGTAGCCATGGCCATTGACATCCTACATAGCCATGGTGGCCATCCAGGCGAATTATATGTAGTTGCTATGCCACAATGGATGCCTACATCAAACACACTGGCTGCTCTCTCAAAGGGTGTACTGTCTGTGGTGCAGCCCGTATCCATTTCGTGATGTAGTGCTCCGTAGATAGTTAGTATTCCCGAGTGCAGCACTGCCGTGTTACTGTACGTCCACCTTGGGATAGTAACATGCTGTGTGACTGCTCACTCTGTATTCATTCCCTATCGGCATCCTTGCTTTTGCGGATGATATCACCCACCTAGGAGTATGCCTCTGACAGTGCTGTGCTCAGTAATCTCGGTAGTGTGTTCTGTAAATGCATCATGCTGTAGTGTGTTCATGTAGGTAGGTGTAGGTTCAACTCCCGGCTCTTCCAGGTGTGTGTGTGTGTGTGTGTGTGTGTGTGTGTGTGTGTGTGTGTGTGTGTGTGTGTGTGTTTCCAGCTGCCTCTGAAGACAGTGATGCTTTTAGACGCCTCACAACACATACATTTGCTATCGGCGTCTATTCCTTTGCGGATGATGTCACCCACCTAGAAGTATGCCTCTGACAGTGCTGTGCTCAGTAATCTCGGTAGCGCGTTCCGTAAATGCATCATGCTGTAGTGTGTTCATGTAGGTAGGTGTAGGTTCAACTCCCGGCCCTTCCAAGTGTGTGTGTGTGTGTGTGTGTGTGTTTCCAGCTGCCTCTGAAGACAGTGATGCTTTTAGATGCCTCACAACACATACATTTGCTATCGGTGTCTATTCCTTTGCGGATGATGTCACCCACCTAGAAGTATGCCTCAGACAGTACTGTGCTCAGTAATCTCGGTAGCGCGTTCTGTAAATGCATCATGCTGTAATGTGTTCATATAGGTAGGTGTAGGTTCAACTCCCGGCCCTTCCAAGTGCGTGTCTGTGTGTTTCCAGCTGCCTCCGGAGACAGTGATGCTTTTAGACGACTCACAACACATACATTTGCTATTGGCATCTATTCCTTTGCGGATGATGTCACCCACCTAGAAGTATGCCTCTGACAGCGCTGTGCTCAGTAATCTCAGTAGCGCGTTCTGTAAATGCATCATGCTGTAGTGTGTTCATGTAGGTAGGTGTAGGTTCAACTCCCGGCCCTTCCAAATGCATCTGTGTGTGTGTGTGTGTGTGTGTGTGTGTGTGTGTGTGTGTGTGTGTGTGTGTGTGTGTTTCCAGCTGCCTCCCGAGACAGTGATGCTTTTAGATGCCTCACAACACATACATTTCCTATCGGTGTCTATTCCTTTGCGGATGATGTCACCCACCTAGAAGTATGCCTCTGACAGTGCTGTGCTCAGTAATCTCAGTAGCGCGTTCTGTAAATGCATCATGCTGTAGTGTGTTCATGTAAGTAGGTGTAAGTTCAACTCCCAGCCCTTCCAAGTGCGTGTGTGTGTGTGTTTCCAGCTGCCTCTGGAGACAGTGATGCTTTTAGATGCCTCACAGCACATACATTTGCTATCACCGTCTATTCCTTTGCGGATGATGTCACCCACCTAGAAGTATGCCTCTGACAGTGCTGTGCTCAGTAATCCCGGTAGCACATTCTGTAAATGCATCATGCTGTAGTGTGTTCATGTAGGTAGGTGTAAGTTCAACTCCCGGCCCTTCCAAGTGCATGTGTGTGTGTGTGTGTTTCCAGCTGCCTCTGGAGACAGTGATGCTTTAGACGTTTCACAACACATACATTTGCTATCAGCATCTATTCCTTTGCGGATGATGTCACCCACCTAGACGTATGCCTTTGACAGTGCTGTGTTCAGTAATCTGAGTAGCGCATTCTGTAATTGTGTCATACTGTCGTGCGATAGGGTAGGTAGGTGTAAGGTCAATTCCCATGCCTGCCAGATGTGTGTGTGTGTGTCTATGCTCCCAGCCGCATGGGTTCGTAGGTTATGGTTTTAGGCGCTTCGCAACACACATATATCCTGCTGACGTCTCTGTGTTTGCGGATGTTGAGACGCACCTAGTGGACTGCCTGTGTGTCTGCTGTGGTTAGCGACCTCCGTAGCGTGTTCTCTACGTGCGTCATGCTGTGGTGTGATAGGGTAGTGATGTGTAGGTTCCACTACCGGCCTTGCCACATGTGTCTGTCTGTATCTCTCTCGATGTATGTATATATACATATTTTATGCCCATAGCGCTGCTCTTGCATGGACAGCTGTCTGTCCCATGTATCGCATATTTGCATAGCTTACACATAGCAATGTGGTACGATGCAAATCCGAACATTGTCCATGCAACATCCGTGTTCCGGGAGGTGTTACATGCCCTTACAGACATCCGGTGTATATCTTGGCAGACAGCTATCCTTGCTGTACTGTCACTGTACTCGTACACGCCATAGACTTTGTGTATCATTGCCTGTTTATGATGTGTGTATGTCTATCTGAGCTGTGTGCATGGTCGTGTGTATGTCCCACTATAATCATCTGTGCAGGTGTCACCAATATAGGTAATTCATGTAGACTGCTGTTTAATTTGCATTTCAGCACATACCTGCGGACAGTACTGCAGTTCCTACTGCAGCACATTTCATCATCTTGCAGTGGATAATAATGTTTCCACACACATGTATCTGTTTCTGTTCATAACACTCCATCCCAAGGAGCGTATATCTGGACAAGGCCTTATGTGATAGTGGGACACTCAGGGCCAGTAATGACATGTTGCTCTTAGAAACATTGCTAGTGAGCACAGTGATATGTTATGCATGATTATGGCATTTCTGTCTGATTTGGTGCCTTCATCACATGTTTGTCATTGTTTCATGTCGTCAGTTATCATGAGGGTGCTGGACTGTTACTGTTACGTGGAACACAGCAAACATATGAGGCATACCTCTACACAGTCTGCGTACATCTGTACAGTTGCAGAGTATGTGTCTGATACAACATACCTACTGTCTGACTACAATAAACACACAGTGTATGGCGGCATGACAGCCCACGTGGCATTACTTTGTATTTGCACGACACACCCACACAGACAGCTGTATTCCTCACACAGGTCTACATCTGCTTATCCACACTAATTGTTCTTTCATGTACCATATGTGTGCGTTGTATTTGCGCTTTCCGTCAGTGGCGGGGCTCACGTATGACTATGGGGGTCTGGTAATTGTTATGTTGACACTTCATGACACCCTGGGGGACACTTTACCTTTGTGTCTAATTACCTTCCACATTGACCTTCGCAGGGCAAACGTTGTCATTCACATTTTCCGGGGTATGACTTATACATGTTTGCCCATTTGTCCTGCTGTCTTTCTTCTCACCTGTCCACCTAATATCACCAGTTCAGTACTTGTATTTCGGACAGGTTAGCTCCTTCATACCCTTGACCTGTTGTCATTATGTGTACATGCTCTGACGTTTGGCCTTTGCCCTTGTTACATTTCACATAGTGATGTGCCTTTCTAGCTGATTGCTGTCTAGGCATTACGGACTGTGCGGTAGGTGATAGTGACCGCTATTTCCATTGCATGATTAGTGACACTCATAACATCCGTATTCATGGTTACGCCAGTATTCGCACAACGGTCTGAGTTTGAATGGGGTATTTATAATGTGGTCCCTATCTGTATTTCCTGTACTATGCCTTACTGCAGCTGTGTTATTCTGACAGTTTTCCAGTTATGGGTACCATCTTGGTCGTACGCATGTCCATCCATGGGAATCGCCTACAGGACACTGATATAGGGCTGTACATATTTTCAACTTGCTTTCCGCACTATCCAGTGGATGCTTTGCACCATTATTGAGAATAAAGGCATGTGCTATACCCACATCCCTCCCACGGGGTGGGCCTACGAAATCTCTGCCGAACAACACCTAGGCCCATTTCTGCATACCCAGGTTCCCATGCCTGCAACCCTCTACGGTACACATTACACATGATTAATGTGTGCGGTACGGTACGGTTGCATACCCTTCGTCAATCCCTGCTACTAACACACCCGTTATTCTATCCACTTTCTATGTTTGTTTTAGCACATATCTTGTGTTTCTCACTATTTGTACCAGTACTTTGCATGGCATTGTCCGTTCCATACTTTCAGAGGCTGACAGTTTTGAGACATGTATAACTAATGTGGGGGAAACAGCATTAATTTACTCTGCTGTGAGCGGATCACACACGCACTGGCGCACTTGCATTTCCTTATTGTGGGTTACGCGCAGGCACACATGCATATCCATATTCTGGGTTACATATGTTTACTGTGTCTTTGTGCTTACGTGGCCTGTATTAGTTGTGACAGTACCAGTAACATATCTCTGATCCGGTCAACGGACGTATGCGAAACACACTTTCACCTTTACATACGTAACTGTCTTTGCGGCACAGACGCATTAGTTACACGTTCACATTTATATGTTCTATACTCGTAATTCAAATGGGACTGCATTCACGTTGGTCGGTTGCTGTGACCACTACACATTTGGTGTTCTGTCTCATTTATATGCATACCCATGGTACATAGCTACATTAATATATTCCCCCCCCCGCACTCACTTACGTCACAGGCATTCATTCTCCTGCTGGGAAAAGTGTGGTACTACATGTTACACATTCCCTATTCCCTAATGCTCTTGACCCAGGATGCATATGGCGTAACCGCAGGGATATTCAGAACACAAAGGCTTATAGTCCCAACGCATACAGGCCTTTAATTGTCAGGGTGTTCCTGTGGTGCTCTGGGATTGGTCTTGTCCGCCTAGTGTACAGCACTGCCCTGAGCATGTATGAATGTCAGACGAGGCACATGGGTGCGGTTTGTCCATGTTTATTATACCATGACCCCCCATTATTCCATACCGTGCATGCTGATTGGCCAGCGTGCCCGTTGTCATCGAGTTATACTAATGGAAGACGGTCCGCACGCCCGGACCTTTTCCATTAGTATAACAATATTAAAACCTGTCTCGCTATGTTAGGTGGGTTTAACATAGCGAGACAGCTTTAAATAAGCAACAGAGATGTCCGTTGCTTACTTTAAAGCTGTGTCACTATGCTAAACACATTTAACATAGCGAGACAGGTTTTAAAAGAAAGCAACGGGGAAATCAAGCTCTCTGTTTCTTTTTGTGGTGTTTTGCTATGTTAACTGGGTTTAACATAGCGAGACAGTTTTAAAATTAGCAACGGACATCTCCGTTGCTTATTTTAAAGCTGTCTCGCTATGTTAAACCCATGTAACATAGCACAACACTACAACAAAGCGATGGAGATCTTGCTTTCTCCCATTGCTTTTGCCCACAGCTGTGATGTACTGTGCAGTACATCAGCACTGCCGCGGATGCCAGACATGTGCGGAAGGGCAGCAGGCAGGCATTATACTATGCCATTATGTAAGGGAATTAATAGTTTATGTTCTTACATGATGTCATGGTATGATAGCAATAACCCACTTCTGGGTGTAGGTGATGCTGTATTTACCCACGGTTGGCTTTGTTTGGTCCCGAGGGCAACACCGTGGGTATATCCAGCATTACCCACACCCAGGCATGGGTTATTGCTATAATATTCCATCTGTGTTTACAGACACGGGTGTTTGGACAACCGACAATAGCTTATGCTGTTGGCATACAATGATGTAGGTGGTGCTGTTGGCATACAATGATGTGGGTGGTGCTGGTTATCATACATGTTCCATGTTGTGCGTTGTTCCCATTCACAATTGTCTATTCCCTGTAGTCATTCATACGTGGATAGTTATGTAGCACATGACTGAACTATGTATTACCTGCAGGTATGCTGTGTTACGGTGAACATATGTGACGGTTGGTTACAGTGTATATGTGTACGTACCTCTTTGATACTGGGGACTACCACACATCCATCGCAGCATTTCATGCGTATGTACATACTATTATTTGGTGGCCTGTAGAAGCTTGTGAGAGCACTGATTACATGTGTCCCTATTTGTGCACGCATCGTGTTAGTCTTTGTCCAGCTTTTGTTGCTGTTATGGGTTGGATGGTGGTGTTGGTGTGTCATTGGGTTGTATTTATACTGCCGATACTTCAGTGGGGGGTAGGGTTAGCACTTGTTCCTCTTTGCGGGGGAGGCCCCATTATGGACATTTGTGTCCTGCGTCAACACTTGACATGTGCCATATGTCCTGTGATATTAACACAGTAGTGTATTTCTTACCTTCATTACTACTTGCATGTTACAGGCATTTTGTATCTGGTACACATGACTATTATATTGGATAGCTTAAGCTATTCACATGCTATGCAATAACCTTTCATTCAGGCATATACATGTTATTCTATCCTTTGCATTGGCCTTGGGTGTTTTACCATGCAAATCCACACATATCTATGAGTGATGTCCCACCTTGACAATCTGTACATGTGGCAACCCTGCTGGGGTAGCCTGCTTGGTGGACAGCTGTTCCACCCTGTGTATTATGTTTGGCATGTCTGCATAGCTACTCATCAGTACCATGGCTACACATACTGCTTTGTCCAGATGTGTACAGTTATGGACACCGTGGCGTGTGAACACCTATGGGGTTTCGACAGGTCAGTAACCACATGCGGGATGTACACATTCTGCCGACACATTCACATGCAGCCATTTGGATTTCAGTACCTGGGATGAGATGTTGACATATGTGGGGTACATATTTGCAAGCCTGTCACTGCCTAGGACAATACTTCCTACTACATATGGGGTATACCCGCTCTGTGTAGGTGTGCAGCTGCGCATGGCTGCTAGCTGGATTAGGTGGTCATTCGGACATGTGTGCGGGTTACGTGCTATGAAGGGGTTATTGTGTATTACATTTGCATGCATGGGTTCTGCTTCTGGATATTCCGATTCGGCATATGCCATCCTATGTGTATGTGACAGTTACGTTGCTGTGTATAGCACATTTTACTATACATATGTTTGTGTGTGTTTGGGATATCTAGTTTTTTTATGGTTGTTATATGGCCATGACTGCCCGGCTGTGTACTATCACTACCACTGTGGGACTGCTGGTGACCATGCTCATGGGGCTGGTCGTGTGTATTTGCGGCGCGCTGACATGATGCAGTACACCTCCACTGGGTATGACTGCTGACAGTGCAATACGTAACGGACACAGTATTCTAAGTATCATGAACGGGAACATTTTGTATGTTGTGCATTTATGTTTTGGTTCTCCATTTTGTGTGGACGGGTACTATGTAGCATACTTTGCATACGTTTCATTATCCACGGACACTGGTAGGTGCGGTTACTATTGCAGGTGGCCTGTAAGAGTCAGCACTTTAGGTTGCTCATCGCCTGCCGACTTGGCCACGCCTCCGAGCGCAACCTAGTTAGGCTCCCTGGACTCGCGCACGTGCCCTATGCACGTGGTTGTGGTTGCAGCGCACACTCATTACTATGCATGTGGCGCTGCTACGCCATTTGTACGCTGCACGGCCGGTGCAAGCCTTACACCGGCCTTGCGCCGAGCTTCATGAATCCGGGGGGCAGTTTAATTTTTTAATGCATTGCTCATTCTAAACTTGTCTAAAAATTATGAAAAAAGTGTTAATGCAGTATCGTTTAAGAAGCTCTTATAAAGTGTTCACTTTGAAGGTGTTCAGAAACATCTATTGTTAATGTTATTTCCTAATTTTTTGAAATGCTTTGATTTTGAAGTTAAGAAACTCCAAAATATTTGCAGAGGAGTGGTTTAGACTTTTTCTATGGACTTTATTGAAAACAGAAATAATGTTTTGAAAAATGTGGGTGAAGGCAGGCAGGTCATGATAGGGTGTCTAAACAAAAGCTGAAGGCTTATCCAAATTAAAAAAAAAATAGCTGATTATGGATTTTTGACTGTCACCATTTCAAGGCTTATGGCTAGACAAACAAATCTCATGGCTAAAGGAAGAGCTTCTTGCTGTGCCTTGGAATTCCTATTTTCCACATGAAACTGATCTACAGTTATATAACTTAATATTTAAGAGTGTAAAACTGCTGACTGGTTCAAAAACATCCAGTAACAAAATGCATGACTAAAAGGTGCTTCAACTGAGCATAAGTTCACTGACATACATTTTTTGTGATTCATTCTAAAGTGTTCTGTAAATAGAATTTAAAACATATTTTGAAAAGATTCATTCTGCATTTTGACAGTTTAATTTTTTTTAAGTGAAACTTCTTTAGGCACAGTCGTGCAAGTTCAGAGTGAAATGAAAATTGAAATGGGAGTTAGACACTCCTGGATGGTGGTACTATTCGGCATCTGACAGTACAATAACTCTGAGAGAGAAGCAGGTGTAGCCTATTTGAGGAGGACAAATATACAGGATCATTTATTTTATTTGCATGAGACAGCATGCTAATACATTTAATAAGCTGTTTTAACCACTGGCCTGGCTTCTGGAAGCTTCTGTTATACAGCAACTTAATAAGTCATGAAATCTTGAAGTTCAGTTACCTTTATGCTGCATTGATATGTGTGTGAGTGTGTGTGTGTGTGTGTGTGTGTGTGTGTGTGTGTGTGTGTGTGTGTGTGTGTGTGTGTGTGTGTGTGTGTATGTGCAAAGGTAGAATGATGTATTTCCCTGCAGAAATAACACACTATAGGATGGCAGATGTTTTAATTTAACAAGACTTGGAACAGATAAAATCTAACCATTTAACTATGATGAGACAGATTTCATGCCTTATCTGTATCAACTGTAAATCTATTCACCCTCCCCGTCTTATGTAGTGGTCTTATCATAGATCAGTATATACTTGGAATGAAATACTTGGTGAACATATGTCCAATTTATTCCTTTTCAAGTAAATTATTTTGTATAAGTGCTAAAGTTAAGTTTATCATCAAATTTCTTAAGAGAGCGATGTGGTTTTATCAGAAGTTTAATACCTTTTGCAGCAACACATTTACAGCAGAGTACAACATTGTAATGTACTGTATTTCTCATACGTTTATCTTTCTGGCAAAGACTATGTCCTGCATCTTATCCAAAGTGAGTGTTTGTGTGTGTGTGTGTGTGTGTGTGTGTGTGTGTGTGTGTGTGTGTGTGTGTGTGTGTGTGTGTGTGTGTGTGTGTGTTTTATTTAGTTATCTAGTTAGGGGCAGAATTGTGCTCATGTTGCATGAAGTAACGTTCGACTATAATGAACTGCAGTTTGTTGATCTCCAGCAATAACAAAAATGGTAGATTTACCATATTAAACGTTGCTTTACTTTTAGTTGCGCTAAGACACTTGTGAGGGGTGTCGGAAGGGTCACAGATCAACGGCTGTCTTTTTAATTATCATTTACGTGGCAAAGACAGAAAAGCATAATTTGAGTGAGCCTTTTTCTCTTATGCTTAAAGGACCACTATGGGCAAATGATGAAGAAAACATATATTTTTTATCTTGCCATGATTTACTACACCTCCCAAAGCTGCCTGCAGCAAAATAAGTACTCATTCCTAATTTTATTTTATTTTTACTCTTGTCTACCCTCATGGGGGCAGACATCGTGATTCCTTTGGAAAGCTAAATCTGTCTCAATGCACAGACTGTGAGAACAAATAGCCCTACCATTTGTTGTCAGACTAGACTTCCATTCACTTAGAATGGACCACCTAAAAAAAAATGCCAAGTTTGAGAGTCTGCAGCTCATGTGTCATTGACTGGTATGTGCTGAGTTTTACAAATGTTGTTCCTACTGATGTACTACACATTCTCTGAAAGAAACTTGCAAAAGTGTCAACAAATTACTGAGATAAAAAAGACTTTTCACAAGGCACAGTTTTGCAAGTTTCAATTCCTGGCCAAGTTACTCCTCCCATCTCCCCTCCTTCAGTGGGCTACAGTCTCACATTTCAGGCTTGGGTAGATTCAACTATTTTGTCAGCTTTGCATGACAATATACATAAAAAAAATCACAGCCTAGTGTGCCACTAAAACTGTTCCCTTATATGTCTCTTCACTTCTGAATAGCATTTCCCCAGGAATAAAAAAAAAAGCACACACACACACCAGTCCAGAGTTTGGGCCAATCTATCCATTTCTTATTGTGCACAGTAAAACATTCAGTTTATAATGCATTCTGGCTGCTGACATGGTTATATGTACATAGTTATCTTATAGCAAAACCTGAACTTATGGTATTCAATGCCAAGCTTTACAACAGTTCTCAGTTTCTTAACAATGACCTTCCAAGCCTCTGATGTGACACAGTACTTTGTCAATATACTGTAAATACATAGATTAATACAAATATTTGTGCACATATGATACTTTCAATAATACACACATACCATCATTAAAACAAGATAAATGCAATATAAATCATATCAATATAGTTATGATTTCTAGTTTATGACCCTATTTGTCTATGGAAACATTTTTGAATTTATGTTCAAGCAGTTGTATATTTGTTGTATATTATCTTGTTTAATTGTTTCTCAATATTCTAACCACTGTGTATGCTGCATCAATTGTAAAACTCTGATTTTTACTCCTTGTATATTTTCTATGATCTTTGTACAAAATAGTTATGTTTGTATAATTAATTTTTAATATTTTTTATAATTGTTTACTATGTATCTGGAGCTTTTCTCCCCCAGCCTCCGCTGAAAATGATCATCTTGTGTCCAGTCGGACTAACCTGGTAAACAAATGGAAAATAAATAAAAAATAAAATAAACTAAGAAAATCAATCAATATACCACGAAAAATCCAAAACTTAAGGAAAAAAACACAGAAGGAAGGAAAATGTTTCCTTGATGCTGTCATGAAAATCCCACTCACTTATTCAGATATTATGGGCAAACATATATATATATATATATATATATATATATATATATATATATATATATATATATTATAACATATATAATATATTAGGCAAAACAACGTACCCAACACACTAGTCATAGGTGACTCTATAGTCAGGCACACTGATGTCCCAATTACCAGGCTAAACAAGGAGAAGGTTACTGTCAGCTGCCTGTCAGGTTCCAGGATCTGCCACTTAACCCATGCATTCAGGTCACTCCACAACCAAGTACAAATATGACTCTGTCATTGTCCATGTTGGTGTGAATGACCTGAGACATGCCTCCTTGGACTACATGAAAAGAGACATGGAAGAGGTCTCCGATCTTGTAGCCCAGGGAGGTATGACCCTAGCCCTGAGTAGCATTCTGCCATCGCCCAGAATGATACCACAGTACAAGGACAAAATGATTGACTTCAACAATTGGCTAAGCTTCTGGTGTCATTCTAAGTGGATCCAGTATCTGCCTGGGATGACATGGTCGACAGATCATAATGCTTTGCCAGAGATGGCCTGCACCTGTCACCCATGGGATTCCGGATACTGGCTAAGGGTCTTGCTGCCCCTATAGTTCCTTTTTTAGACAAGTTTCAAATGTAACAGGAACAGGCAAGCAAAAACTGAGGTTAATGCTACTCAATGTTAGAAGTCTAAATCTCAAAATGCACTCACTCAAGGCACTCCTTAAAATGGAGAACATTGATACCTGTGCAGTGACTGAGACCTGGTTCAAGGCTCCAAAGAGCACCCCTGCACATCCAGGCTATAACTCATACCACACTTTTCGGCCACGTAACCTGGACCGGAACACCAAAGGCGGAGGTGTGCCCATATTCATTAAGGATATCCTCACCTCCAGGCTAGTTGCTCAGCATAATGCATCCAAGGTTATCCAAGTGCAACTAACTCTGGGCAAAACTGCAATCCAAATTGTAGTTTGCTACAAATCCCCCATCATGCTCCAGGATTCCCATGCCTCTTTTCTTGATATACTGGAAAATATTAGGGTTCAAACACCCTAATAATGGGCGATTTCAACTACTCCACCATTAACTGGAAAAACAACTCATGTACCAACTCCTTTGCTCAACGCTTTCTGGAATTCATAAATTCCAGTGCCCTGGATCAACTTATCCACACCCCCACCAAGGGCAACAATATCCTAGACCTAGTCATTACCAACATTAATGACCAGTGTTCCACACCTGAAGTCAACTCCTTGTTAGTCAGATCAGACCATAAGCTAATCACCCTAGATATCCACATCCTGCCCCCACCCCACATTAAGGAAACCACAGTAAAAAATTATTCCATAGCCAACTTCATGCTTCTTAAGACAGAAGTGGCGAACTTCATGACACCCATGCAGACTGCCAATACAGTTACGACTGCTGAATCCTACACAAATGCACTCTATAAGCACTTACACGAGTGCATGGATCGTGCTATCCCAAACAGAACCAAGAAGCTATCCTCCAAAAAAGGAAGCCAATCTGGTGGTCCCCTGCCATAAACAAACTGTACAACAGAAGGAAGAAACTGTTGCAAAAGAGAGTAAAATCCCATGAGTGGTGGATCTCCCTGGTCAGCCTCAGTAAAATGCTGAGATCCCTTATAAGAGCATCCAAAGCTAGCTATGAAAATAAAATCACCACTGATTCTAAGGACAACCACAAAGCATTCTATACCTATGTCAAGTATCTCAATGGCACCCAGATCTGCTTTGAGTTACAGCACAACTGCATGAAAATTACAGAACCAACTGATATTGCCAACATTCTGGCAGATAGGTTCAGTGCTAACTTTACCACCCTCTCACACCCTAAAGGGCCCTATCTATACAGGAAGAATGCAGAGTCCCTGTAATCTCAACTACACAGGTTAAAGCTGCACTCTCTAAAGCCAAAAACACAGCATCCATGGGACTGGACAACATCCCAGGCTGCGTTTTACATGAACTTCAGAACGAACTGGCTCCCCACCTAAGCACCATGTTCAATCATAGCCTCACATTAGGCTTTGTGCCCACTGAATGGCACACAGCAACAGTTATCCCACTCCACAAAGGGGGAGCCACCACTGATCCTGGGAAGTATCGTCCTATTAGCCTGATGAGCTTGGTCTGCAAGGCCATGGAACATATAGGTTCATAGGTAGGTACCAGGCTATCAGCCCTGGGGCCTATACAAGCCAGCCAAAAAGGTACCCTGGCTTTTTCCACCCAAGAAAATTATTTTCCTGTGCCACTGCCGAGCAGAGCCACAGAGGTGATCCCCGGGGTGAATTTCCTATTTCCCATCCAATCATCAAAATTTTTCTTGAAGAGTGTTAATGAAGAGCTTTGTTTGATATAGAAAGGTAGTTTACTCCAGAGTATGGGAAGTCTCTGGGACAGGAATCTATCCCTCCGGCATGTTTTGTTTATTGTGGTGACAAGGTTTAGGTCCCTAGAGCATGTAGCTTGGAGGGATTGGGATTTCTTTAAGTGGAGCATGTTCAAAAGCTTTGGGTTTGACATAGCTTTGTATATTAGGCAGAGATCACTTCTGAGTAGGCGATATGCAACAAAGTAAAGCTGGAGTTTTTTGAGACGGTCTGTGTAGGGCATCTGTTTGAGGCCGGTAATCCACTTTGTGAGGTATTTCTGTGGCCTTTCCAGTTGTTGTAGATGTCTTGTGAGGTACATATCAAAAGGGGCATTGTACTCTATAATGGGTCTAATGAGTGATGAGTAGAGGGGAACAATGACCTCTTTTTTTCTGGATGAGAAGCCTTTTGTGATGAGGTATGCCACGTGGAAGGATTTCCTGACTACTGTGGCAATGTGATTATCAAAGGAGAGAATACTGTCCACCTGTGTCCCAAGGTCTCTTATCACACTTTTGGTGTTAAGTATACTACCGCCTATGTTGTAGTTCATGGGTACAGAGTTTTTACCAAAGGGGATGACAATGCACTTTTTGGCATTGAGCTTGAGGCCATGGCTTACCAGGCATCTGTCTCAGTGAGGCCCTTTTGTAAAATAAAACTCTGTACCCATGAGCTACCACATAGGTGGTAGTCTACTTAACACCGAATGTGTGATGAGACCTTGGGACCCAGGTGGACAGTAGTCTCTCCTTTGATAATCACATCACCACAGTAGTCAGGAAGTCCTTCTACGAGGCACACCTCATCACAAAAGGGTTCTCATCCAGGAAAAAAAGAGATCATTGTTCCCCTTTACTTGACACTCATTAGACCCATTATAGAGTACAATGCCCCTTTTGGAATGTATCTCACAAGATATTTGCAGCAGCTGGAAAGGCCACAGAAGTACCTCACAAAGAGGATTACTGGCCTCAAACAGATGCCCTACATGACCATCTAAAAAAAACTCCAGCTTTACTCCGTAGCATATTGCCTACTCCGAGGTGATTTCTGCCTAACATATAAAGCTATGTCAAACCCAGAGCTGTTGGACATGCTACACCTAAAGAAATCCCAATCCCTCTGAGCTACACGCTCTAGGGACCTAAACCTTGTCACCATAATAAACAGGACATGCTGGAGAGATAGATTCCTGTCCCAGAGACTTTCCATACTCTGGAACAAGCTACCCATCTATGTCAAGCAAAGTTCCTCATTAGCACTTTTCAAGAAAAATCTTTGAGTGGATGGGAGATAGGAAAATATACCCCAGGAATCACTTCTGTGGCTCTGCTCGACAGTGGCACAGGAAAATAACTTTCTTGGGTGGCATAAGCCAGGGAAACTTGCTGGCTAGGCTTACTTAGGCCCTTAGGCCGATAGCCTAGTACCTACCTATGAACCTATTATTAGACTAAATACAATATTATGTAGCATTGAAATGTGCTGACATAAGGGTGACAGTTCATTATTTACCCATAAAGCAAATGTCAAGAGTGGAAAAGTTCAAATAGTGGATAAAGAGGAGGAGGGGAAGAGAAGAAAGAGTGAGAAAAAGTATTTGTTAGAAGTAATAATTAGGGTAGCTATGGGAGGCAGGAGAAAAAATGAGAAAAAGCAACATTACAAGTAAGAGAAACTAAACCAAGGAAAAGAAGAAATAACATGGACAACAAGATTTACTGTGTGTGTGTGTGTGTGTGTGTGTGTGTGTGTGTGTTTTTGCGTGGTGTAAAAGAACCATAAAGCAAATCTGCACTGATACCTGCTTGCTGCCCTGCTGAGAGGGACACTTGTGCAAGTGCAGTGGACTGGCTCCAGTAGGAAGGGATGGCAGCATAACTCTCAACATTATAGAACAAGAAATATGGACAAGGCCATAAATTATAGGGGACAAAGGCCAAAAAATGGGACAATTTATAAATATTGCACTTACAAACTTAGAAAGTTGATAAACAGGTTTTGCATTAGAGTGAATTTTCTTAAGGATATGAAGTCTGAAAATCAAATGCCTGTCAACTTTCTGACTTCATGTTCAATGATTTGATAGTGATTTGACAGAAAACTGCAATTTTATGAAAAACAGACAAAAAATCTGGACGTTCTGCAAAAATCTGTACTGTTGAGAGATATGGATGGGAGTCTTGAACCAACAGCCATCAATCATTTTCATTTGTTTGCCAAAGCCATTGCAGCAGTGTTTTGCAGAGAGGTGGGAAAAGCCTTAAATTTGACTGGTATGTTGTGTGGGTGTGGGAAGCTGTGTTTGTGGAAGGTGGAGGTGTGCCTTTAAGTGTGGTGCGAATGTTATGGATTATGAAATGGAGAGATTAAGAGTAAAATTGTGCTCAGTGAAGTCCCTAGCAATTTCATCACTGCTTGATTCAGGCATATACATTCCCCTGTGTTTGTCAGTACTATGTTTGAGTGCATTGTTTTGGAGTGTAGTTTCACTGCTACGGCTGGTTACTCTTTCAATGCAAGTATCTGCTTTGGAAGTTTTCTCCAGGAGTCTGTTGCTGAGAGGATGAGAGACATGCTACAGATATACAACTAAGACAAACTAGATAAAGCAATAGTAAGAAAAAGTACTAGGTCACATCAGAGGCTTGGGGGGGTCATTGTTAAGAAACTGAGAACTGTTGTAAAATGTATCATTAAATACCATAAGTTCAGGTTATACTAGAAGAGAATAACTATGTAAAGATAACCATGTCAGCAGCCAAAATGCATTATAAGTTGAATATTTTACTGTGCACATTTTAAATGGATAGACTGGCCTAAACTATGGACTGATGCGTTTGTTTTTTTTTTTTTTTTTTTTTATTCCTGGGAAATGCTATTCAGAAGTGAAGAGGCATAGAGACATACAAGGGAACAGATTTAGTGGCACACCAGGCTGTGATTTTTTTTATGTCTATTGTCATGCAAAGCTGACTAAATAGTTAAATCTAGTAAAGCTGGAAATGTGAGACTGTAGCCCACTGAAGGAGGGGAGATGGGAGGAGTAACCTGGCCAGGAACTGAAACTTGCAAAACTGCTCCTTGTGAAAAGTCTTTTTTATCTCAGTAATTTGTTGAAACTTTTGCAAGTTTCTTTCAAAGAATGTGTAGTACATCAGTAGGAACAACATTTGTAAAACTCGACGCATACCAGTCAATGACACATGAGCGGCAGACTCTCAAACTTGGCAGTTTTTTTCAGGTGTTCCATTCACTTACAACAAATGGTAGGGCTATGTGTTCTCAGTCTGTGCATTATGGGACAGATTTAGCTTTCCAAAGGAATCACCATGTCTGCCCCCATGAGGGCAGACAAGAGTAAAAACAAAATAAAATTAGGAATGAGTACTTATTTTGCTGCAGGCAGCTTTGGGAGGTGTAGTAAATCATGGCAAGATAAAAAATATATGTTTTCTTCATCATTTGCCTGTAGTGGTCTTTTAACAGGCAATGAGAGGTACTCTTTACATATAAAATGTTGAACTCTGGTTGCTACCTTTAAAAAAGAAAAAGCACTTTTTAATGGAGATGGGTTAAGTGAACGAAAAACACCTGACTGCAGTGCCATGCTTAACACTGTCTCAAAGGAAAAATATACTTTAAAAATGATCAAAACATGGTAGGTTCAGGTTAAGGCACTTTAATCTTGTAGCAAGGAGACAAAAACGTGCTAATACAGAGTTTGTCTAACTAGAATCAGGAAATACAGGTATTTTTATACATTTTCTAATAAAACATTGCCTACCAAGCTGACATAGTGAATCACAAGTTTTGTCATCATTACTTCACAGTCATTATTTTTACAACATTCTGCTGGTACCATCAATTTTTGTGAGAAACTTCCTAAGAAAAACAATGTGGCCTTGGCTACCACCGGTTAGATATATGCAATGTTACCATTCAAGGTACTATGGCTAATTCAAGCACAAAGCAAGTATAGATTGCAGTTCATTTCTCTAACAGTCCTTTGTCTATGTTATCTCTAACTTTTGCAGCTGTGTATGTTCTCATACTTTGAACAGAGCTGATTGTTTAAAATCATTACATTTACAGAATATAGCATTGTTCATTAATTTTTTCCTGACCTAGCAGATAATCACCTGCTTCTCAAGTACATTTCCAAAAGGCATAAACATGAATATTGCTGTGCTAGCAATTACTAGGTCAGAGGGCATCTTGCAAGTTTTCAGAAAGCACACTGCAGTTTCAAAAAGCATCTTTTCAGTCTCATATGAAACTCAACTGTATATAAAACAGTGCATATAAAATAGAATGAAAAATGTGTTAACTTATTTAGTTTCTAATTAGCATTAAGCATACACACATTAATACATATTTTTCTGACATTTCCCCCCTGTTAATACTTTTTAATTCTATTTTCAAAAGAATAAACAGTTTGCTTCTTCTCCTAACCTCTTCCATTCAGGATTTGCAGTTAAGAAAGTCATTCAGTTTAAACTTATGAAAGTGTTTCACATTCTAACAATTCTTCAATTTCAGTACTTTGATACAAAGTCTCAGAAACTGATATATCTATAAATTCTTTGATTATTTTTTTTATGCAGGGAATACCACAACAAATACATGCTCCTAATAGGTGTAATCCCACACAAATGGCAATCAGGATGTTCATTAGGATGGAACCCCACCCCCCCAAACAAATTCTGGAAAAAGTCCGTCAGAGGGTTTGGGCCTGGTTTGGTCATGGCCAACACTTGCTGTATCACCTCAAGGTGGTCATTTATCTCATGTTGATGATCAGGTATATACGCATAGCACTCTTCTTAGATTAAAGTGCACGTACCACCTCTCACCGCTAGGGTGAAGTCAAGAGCCATTTGGTTCTGGAGCACTACAGTTCTCATAGCATTTAGTTCATCAGTTATCAATTCAAGTGCAGAAAAAGTTGCATTACAAGTTGCATTACTCATTACTTCGAGAAGTTTAGACAGTTTTCACAGCTCCCAAATCGATTTCACTGCGCCATATGCAGGTAATATGCCTGCCCATGATATGACAGCATCACTCAAGTCCATGTGCGTCAGTTTGGTACCCACAGTATGATGGTCTTTTCAGCCCACCTCAATCTGTCCCACTGGATTTTCAGGCTTCCTGACAGCTTTCTTGGCCACATCTCGGGTATTTTGAATATTTCCCTGAGGCAAAACTGCAGTGTGTCATATGGCCGGGACCAGGTACCCCAAAAAACAACTGCCGGACCAATTCTCAGGTAACCATTTATATGCTTTCTTACCACACACAAAATAACAATCCTCTACCTTAGTAGTTACTTTGTTACAAAATGGCTGCCCTGCATGAAACATTTTCCTATCTATCACAGATAGTTGTTTAAAAAGTACAGGATTACGTTGTACTTGTTCAATAGTCTTATGCATAGACTCAAGAAATGAGTCATAATTTGAATTACAAGCTGTACCCATTTTGTTTGCTTTGGTATAACATTTGTAATGTACAGTCACATTGCACTTGCTCCAACCCACTTGAATTGTGTCATTCTTATAAAAACATACAATTCCCTTTTGTGTCACAGGCAAATACAGTGCTACCTTATCATATGCTTTATTAGCTACTGTGTCATGAATCAAATTTTCCCAGGTCTCATTGACCCCTAGGGGGACTGCAGTCATTAATAACCCCCCGTATGCTGTTGGTATGGCTGTGCAAATCCAGCAGTTCGAAACATTAAAAGTCTCAGCATACACACGTGTAATTGCCTGATAAGTGTTAAAGTTTGGGTGCCAGTCTATGGTCGGCTCATCACGTTTAATCAGTTCAACTTTTGTGGCAGGAAAAAGGAAAGGCCACAACAAAAAGATCAATGTTATCAGTATAGCTACCAGAATAATTATGCAAGTTTTCTGAGGTTGTTCTGCATCTCTGTTTGCTCTTTGCCTGGTCATTTTGTTCTCGTTGTACAACAGTAACAAGGTTTTTGTCCAGTTCAAAGTTCTTAACCAGTTTACAGTGTATCAAATGAATCCATGACACTCGCTCTGCGATCTTGACTGCAGTGGGTATTAACAGTAGTACCTGGTACGGCCCTTCCCATTTCAGAGAACTCCAATTTTTTCTCTTCACCACCTTCACCCAGACCCATGCGCCTGGGGCTACTGCTGCTTCTGATGGTCTTGTTTGCTCTTTATCTGAAACAGAATTTAACTGCAAAAGTTTGTTATTCAAAAATCGCCTCATATACCCTGCAAGTGAACTGACAGCCTCCTGCTCTGCAGGCATGAGAGATTTCCATTGAGGTGTATAATATGCCCCCCCCCAAACAGAACTTCAAAAGGAGTTAACCCTTTTGCATTTGGAACAGTTCTCATGCTCAGCAGTGCCAGAGGTAAACAGTGCACCCAGTTCTTTTGTGTCTCACTAATCAATTTTCTAAGCTTGTTTTTCAAAACCCCATTATGCCTCTCTACTAATCCTGCAGATTGGGGGTGGTATGCACAATGATTTTTCAGAGAAATCCCGAAATAATGGCTAAGTTGTTGTATAGTCTGATTTACAAAGTGTGTGCCATTGTCACTATAAATCTTTTCCGGTATGCCAAATCTAGGAATAATTTCTTTAACGAGGACTTTTGCAACAGTAGCTGCATCTGGATTTTTAGTTGGAAAAGCTTCCACCCATTTGGAAAACATATCTATAATGACAAGGCAGTATTTCTTATTTTCGCATTTGTTCAGTTCTATAAAATCCATACAAATAGTATGGAACGGATACGGTGATATAGGGAAACTCCCTTGCTTAGGTTTCAATGCCCCTTGTGCATGATGCTTGTTACAAACATGGCATGCTGCACAAAAATTTTTTGTGTAGTTTGTAAATCCATACGTCGTAAACACTCCATTCACTAACTGTACCATCCCCCCTGTTGAGACATGGCACTGCCCATGGCTCAACAAAGCTGCATATCTAAACAAGTTAGATGGTAAAATTGGTTTGTTTTCTTTGGAGATGTACAGTCCCTTCTCAAGGATTGCTCCTCGTTTTATCCACTTCTGTTTTTCTACATTTGTTGTAAGTGTCTGCATTGTTTTTAACATTTCTAAATCACCGGTTAGATATATGCAATGTTACCATTCAAGGTACTATGGCTAATTCGAGCACAAAGCAAGTATAGATTGCAGTTCATTTCTCTAACAGTCCTTTGTCTATATTATCTCTAACTTTTGCAGCTGTGTATATTCTCATACTTCGAACAGAGCTGATTGTTTAAAATCATTACATTTACAGAATATAGCATTGTTCATTAATTTTTTCCTGACCTAGCAGATAATCACCTGCTTCTCAAGTACATTTCCAAAAGGCATAAACATGAATATTGCTGTGCTAGCAATTACTAGGTCAGAGGGCATCTTGCAAGTTTTCAGAAAGCACACTGCAGTTTCAAAAAGCATCTTTTCAGTCTCATATGAAACTCAACTGTATATAAAACAGTGCATATAAAATAGAATGAAAAATGTGTTAACTTATTTAGTTTCTAATTAGCATTAAGCATACACACATTAATACATATTTTTCTGACACATTGTGTGCTAATACTTCCAGTAGAACTTTTGATTTAACACTAGGATAAGTTATAATAAGCCAGACTGGAAGTACAACTTAGTTTGTTGCTCTGTTGTCATGAGAATACTGTAATAGTTGCTCTGGAGAGGTTTATGCAACTGCTGCAGTTTTGCTCCCTGTATCATAAACAACCGATTATTCAAACAGAACAAAAACAAAGCTGACTATGAGTCCAGTCTCCCTGAGGGGGCCTTTGGGAGTTAGAAGAGAGAATCATGATTAATGCAGACTAGGATACTGCAATGCATAAAAAAGGTTAATGTAGTAAAACAGCATCATCTCTTGTTTCAGTATATAAACACACACACACACACACACACACACACACACACACACACACACACACACACACACACACACACACTGATCAGAGCTCTGAAGCTGCTGAGTGAAAGAACTCTTGGGTTCATGCAGGCATCAGTTTAGGATGATGACAGTACATACTTAATACTTGACAGTTTCATAAAAAGGCTATGCTTATCAGTGTATTTGCTTATACTGTGCTGTACCATTTGCCTTCCTTCTCACTTCCTTACAGACATTTCACTTCTACCACACATGGTGGCTATGCACATTTGTTTATTTTCAATGTGTGCTTTTAAAACCAGTATCTAGTTGCCCAGCCTGAGTTACCTGGGATAGCTCTGTTGAGCAAAAGCTGGATGCAAAACCAATCAACCTGCAAAATGTTAACTAAAAATTGCTACACTCATTGCAAGTTCACTGACAAGATAGAGCTTGGAAGTGGATGACATGAAGGTAAAGAAGAAACTGGACATCCTATGTATCCAGGAAACAAGATGGAAGGGCAGTGCAACAAAGCCACTTGACTTGGGATTCAACTCAGGAGGAGGACAGGGCAGAAATGGTGTGGGAATTGTGCTGAGAGAGAGGCTTCAGAGGGGAGTGAGGGATGTCATCAGACTTAGTGACAGAAACATGGCAATCAGACTCCAGTCTAATGATAGGGCAGTATTCATAATCTTAGCCTGAATGCACATATCGGTACAGACAGAACAAGGTATCAAGACTGCCTGAGTCAATATGGATGGGGCAGTAGGAATAAAGAAGGAGAGACCATTCTAGACTTATATCTGCTGAATGGCTTGACAGTAGCCACCAAATGTTTCAGAAAGAGAGACAGTAAGATGATCACATACAAGAGTGGCCAACATACAACTCAGGTAGACTTCATCCAAATAGGAAAGGGCACTGGGGTAGTATCAGTGATTTCAAAGTCATCCCAATGAAAGAGTTGGCCCACAGCATAAACCACTGGTTGCCACAGTCAGCTGCAAGCAGTGCTCAGAGAAGTCTTTAAGGTCAACAGAGACCAGGCTGAAGACCTGGATGTTGACTGGAGAGAGACATAACAATTCAAGAAATTACTCAGGGCTGTAGCACCTCATGAAGAAGAGGAAATAAATGGAGCTGAAGAAGAATGGCAGCACCCCAAAACAGTATGTGTCCTGATCACAGAACAGTTATATGGCCAAGTCGGGTATGGAAATAAAGTACATAAGGAAAGCTGGTGGTGGAATCCAAAAGTCCAGGAAGTCATCAAAAGAAAGAAGGACTGCAGGAAAAAGTGGGAGATCGAAAAGATGGACTAGGCTATAAAGGAATACTGGTTGGCTAATAAAGAGGATAAGAAAGGAGTTGCAATACTGAAGAACAGGCCATCAGAGGCACTCTATCAGCTTCCGGAAAGTGACTCACTAGGTGGCACAAAGAAACTATATCAGGTTGCAAGGCAAAGGCAGAAAGATAAAGAAGACAGTCAGACACCCTTCATAAGGGATACCAGCAACAACATGCTCACCAGTCCACAGGACATCAAAGGCAGATAGAAGGACTACTTCCAGCTGCTTCTCAATGAAGGAAAAACCCACAAAAGCTGTACCATCCCAGACACAGCCTATGACAAGAGAAGAAGAGGAGCTCACCATAGGAGAAGTAAGAACAGCACTAAGGAACATGAAGTCAGGGAAAGTAGCAGGCACAGATGAGGTAAACAGCAGATATGATAAAGATGCTGGGTGAGACAGAGAAAAATATGAATCTTGAGGGTACTCATAGCAGTGTGGAGAAAGGCATATCTCAGATGACTGAAGAATAAGCATACTTGTGCCAGCTTACAAGAGCAAAGGGGGGCATCCACAACTGTGGGTAGCACAGAAGTATCAAACTCCTATCACATTGTTTGAAAGTTCTGGAGACGGTTATTGATAAAGGGATATGCAAAGTAGTAGAAAGTAAGATGGGAGATGAGCAGCTTGGATTCAGATCAGGATGCAGCACAACTGACCCAATGTTTGCAGTGAGACAGACAAAGAGAAAGAGGCCAATTGGGGCATTCCTAGACTTGTAGAAGGCATATGACAAGGTCTCAAGAAAGCCCATTTGGGCAGTTCTGCAGTGGTTCAAAGTCCCAGAAACATTGGTAGAATCATGTACAATGACTCAAGTATGACCAGTGTTTAGTCTCACAGAGGGGTTCCCAGTGGAAATGGGTGTGCCTCGGGGTTCAGCTCTAAGCCCACTGCTGTTCATATTGTTGATGGATTATATTAGCATACAGGTTGGAGGGGACAGATCAACAAATTTGTTGTATGCAGATGATGTGGCATTACAGGCAGATTCTGAGCAAGAACTTCAACAGAGGATAGGAAACTGGAATGCAAAACTGAAGGCGCATGGGATGTAACTGTGTACAGATAAGACAGTGGTAATGGCAGCAAATTGGGGAAATCAGAAGAAGCCAAGAATAGAGATAGAAGGGAAGATAGTGAAACAAGAAATTAGCTTCAAGTATCTGGGAGGGGTGGTTGAGGAGAAGGGAAGTCTAAATGAAGAAGTCAAAGCTTGAATGAGAGGGGCTACAGCCAAGTGGCACAGAGTGTCAGGTGTAGTGTAAGACAGAAGATTGCCAAAGAAACTGATAAGTAAGAGTACAAAACAGTGGTGTGACCAGTACTACCGTATGGAACAGAAACCTGGGCAGTAAAGGCAGAGCAGATTTGGAAGCTAGAGATGATAGAAATGAAGTGTCAGAGATGGGTGGTAGGATGCACACTGTGGGACAGATGAAGAAATGAGGACATAAGAGCAGAAGCCAAAGCAGCTCCAGTTGCAGAAAAGATCAGAGAACAGATCATGGTGGTTCGAGCACATGTGCAGAAAAGCAGAAGACAATCTGCTGATGAAGATTTGGGACAGACAGGAAGAAGGCAAGAGGAAAAAAGGGCATCCAGAAAGAGGATGATGGATTGTGTGATAGAAGATCTGTGATAGGCTTGAGTTTCAAAGAATGCAGGAGTCTGGCATTGAATTGAGAGAGATAGTGACAGTTAACATGACACCCGGACCTCACATAGAAAATGGGAAAAAGGCAGGTTGATGATGATTTGTTTTTATGGCATGCCATATAGAGTATCCTTGTGTCTAGTATTCTTCTTCAACTCACGTCTTCTGCATTATGTCTGTTGTCTAGTGGCTCCCCCATCCATGTGTTCACATGCCATTAAGGCACAAGACGTAAAAGAATACTCCCTGGTGTCTAGTGATTCCCCCAACCGAATGTTGCAGGCTCTACTCATTAGTCTAGGGGTGTGTGGAAGTGTGACAGCCACCCCAGTACACACACACACACACACACACACACACACACACACACACACACACACACACACACACACACACACACACACACACACACACACACACACACACACACACACACACACACACACACACACACACACACACACACACACACACACACACACAACACCCCTATCTAACTTACCTTCTACTGCTACCTCACAGGCAGACACAAACTCACACATTGACTCACACAAGCAGCCCCTTGCATACACTCATGCACATAAACCTAGCACTACCTTACCATTAAATTACCCAACACTTACCTGTTTCACAATGGATGAATACAGCCTTTTGTTAGTGTTCATTACCATGGACAGCCACACATGGTAGTGCTACTTTGGTTTCATAAATGCCAAACTACACCAGTTCCAGGAGTGGATTCATAGCTAATTAGCATATGCCTCTCCCATGCCCTGCCTCATTAACATGTAACACAATTATAGAGACAGCCCACCACAGTGCTGCACATCTTCATGCAAATGCAATATGGTATAGCTGTCTATGAATTAAACGCAGTATGGTATAGCTGTCTACGAATTAAACGCAGTATGGTATAGCTGTCTATCAATTAAACGCAGTATGGTATAGCTGTCTATGAATTAAACGCAGTATGGTATAGCTGTCTATGAATTAAACGCAGTATGGTATAGCTGTCTATGAATTCATAAAAGTAACCACGAGGTGTACACATGAGAACTATTCAATTATAAAACATGGAGAATGGAGTTTAATAAGAAGGTAAATTGCTTGAATCCTGTCAATGTGGTAAGATTGTACAATACGATCTGTTTACTTGTCACTGGAATATAAATTATGTAGCATTTCAATATACAGTTTTGTTCAAAAGCATCTGGGTAGTAACCTTGTGAAGGAGTGTTGCCTTAATAAATATAAACTGTTGAGATCCTTCTGCTATACCGAAGAAAGAAAAAATAGCCTTAATGTTAGGATGCTTTAAAATATTCCTGAATAGAAGTTTATTATGAAAATTAAGTGTTGTTGTAAGATCTATATTATTTACTCTTGTCCTTTTTTGTCAATGTTTAATGTAAAGACATGAAATATGTAATATGTTGTGTTACTTTCTAACTGACAAACTGAATGTAACATTTTTCTATGATATGGTACTAGTTTTATTGACACAATCAGGATATTAAAACTGGAAACAAATTCATAATAAGAGTACAATAAAAAAGAAACTCAATGGCACAAATGCCTCTATTGTGATATTCATATACAGTGTCTTATTAAAAATCACTGTAGCTGTTTCATTAACTTGTTTTTTTAATTATTTTTAGGTATTACACATCTGCAATCACAATAAAAGAAAAATAAAGAGCGCAATGAAAGAAACATGAATATATCATATTCTCAGGGTCTGGATGAAGTACAGTACTGCTTCCCGTCTATAGCAAGTTCATGTATAAAAAGCAGTCGCTTGACAGGAGTTACTGTTGTATTATACATACTGATGGTTGGATTGATAATAATTGTTGTATGTGGAAATCTTGTGGTGATTATCTCTGTCTCGCACTTCAGACAACTTCACTCTCCTACCAACTTTTTAACACTTTCATTAGCTATTACTGATTTCTTTGTTGGCCTCCTTATCCTGCCTTTTAGCATGACACGATCCATAGAAACATGCTGGTATTTTGGGAACACTTTTTGTAAAATACACTCCGTATTTGATATGGTTTTTACAACAGTTTCCATTTTACATCTTTGCTTTATCGCCATTGATCGTTACTATGCAATATGTGACCCTCTACATTACTCATCAAAAATCACATTTCCTGTAACTGCAATATTTTTGTCACTGTGCTGGACAGTACCTACATGTTTATGTTTTGGTGTAGTTTTCACCGACCAGAAAGGTGATGATACTTTTTTGGCTTCTGTTTACTGTGAAGGTTTGTGCTTTGTGGTGCTTGATAAATTATGGGCATTAATTATACTAGTGTCTGCTTTTTTTCTACCAGGTGCATTAATGATCAGCATTTACATTAAGATTTTTACTGTAGCCAGAAATCACTCAGCAGTCATTAATGGTATAGCAGGCACAATCATATCTCCAAAAGAAAAACATAGGAAGGGATCACAAAAGGTAGAGAGAAAGGCTGCTAAAACTCTAGGACTGATAACAGGTGTGTTTTTATTTTGCTGGTTACCTCTTACAATTGCATTGTTACTTGAACGCTATTTTAGTGTTTCAGTTTCATCAGAAATGTATGAATTTTTAGGTTGGTTAGCATATTTTAATTCTGCATGTAATCCAGTAATTTATGGATTTTTTTACCCCTGGTTTCGGAGAGCATTTAAAGTAATTTTATCAGGAAGAATATTTGCAGGAGCATCCTCGTGTAGTAATTTATTTCCTGAAAATCATTAGCACAGATTCTGTTCAGAAAGTATAATGCTATTTTATCATGATATGCATCTGACATGAAATTATAAGGTCTAGTTAGAGTCTCTTAACCAATACCAGTAATTACTACTGCAGAATCTGTTTTTCATAGATTTGACTATAAATCAAAACTGTGACAAATTTTTGATCAAATTTCATAAAAGAAATAAGCACATTACTTTTCATGTTTAAATAGATTAGAAAAAGCAACCTTCATTATTTGTCTGCCTCATGAGTGGAGCAATTTTTAAAAACACCCCTCAGACCAAAAACACTTGTTCAAAAATAAACTGTTCTAGTTAAATTTATAGATTACTTTTGTAAAACTAGGAAGGTTTAAACTACTCATCTTTTAAAAATTATTGGGATGGTTGATAACTGAGTATAATTAGCTGGTCTGACATAATAACCACTGATGCCAGTAGGTGAGAGCACAGATAACATAACAAGTTAAATTAAAATTCACAGTAAAACATGCTTTTGGCAGTGACCCAAACAGTGACCACTGGTGACACCAAAAGCGTATTAAGTTATTTCAAAATGCAATTTCATAAATTAAATAAAGGCTAAAATAAACAACAATAAATACTACAATGTGCTTTTCTTCAGGCTTTCAGCAGAACTGAGCCATAAAAAATTAAACATTATATGATTGTCATATTATGTCATTTGCTTCTGACAAATATCAAATTAGCAGTGCATAAAACAAATAAAATGAAGAACCATAATGTATAGAAAAGAATAATGAACAAAATAAAAAATTAGGTCACTAAACCATAATGCTCACACAGACACACATACAGACTCCCCTTACATATATATATATATATATATATATATATATATATATATATATATATATATATGTATGTGAACACTACATAATCTCAAAAGTTTGAAATACCGAATTTCAAACTTTCAAGACCATACAGCCGAAATCTCAAACTACTGAAAGACCAGAAGCGTGGATGTCAAAATCCCGACTATCGGGAGTTTGAAATTCGCACTTCTGGTGTTGCAGTATGGTGGAAGGGCATGTAAGTATTTCTGTTTAACTGTGTTGGTTAGAGGTTTAGTGTGTAAGTGTGTGTTGTGAGTGTGATGTGTGTGTGCGAGGGGGATGTAAGCGTGTGGTAGTATATTCATGTGTTTGTCTGGGTAGTGTGACCCTGGAGTTAGAATATTTAAGTAGGGGGGTGTGGGGGTGCAGGAGGGCTTGCCCCCCTGCTTGTCTGTAGGTTAGGCTTGTGGGTTTGTCTTTTTGAGGGAAGGTGTGTGTATGTGTCTGTGTGTGGTGTATATTGTGTGTAGTTTTTGGTAGTTTGAATTTTGAGGTTTTGGTTTTTCGGTATTGTAGTGTTTCGGGTGTTTGGTCTCCGGATTTTGGGCGTCGGTAGAGTGAATGTTCGGTATTTAGTAGTGGTTCCATATGTATATGTGTGTGTATGTATGTATGTATGTATGTATGTATGTATGTATGTATGTATATATATATATATATATATATATATATATATATATATATATATATATCTTAGCTTTGGTTGACATTCACACTTGTCGACCTTCAAAACACACACATGAATGTTGGCCCACTACTACACATGCACCAAGAAACAACCTCTGTTCATGCAATACTGAAATAAAAAAAAAAAAAAACTTTACCACCCCACACCCAAAAGGAATATTGTCAAACTGTGAGAACTGTGTGATTTTTGTACACCTGTTGACCATCTGTTTAATCGACCAAAAGCAGTTGACTATACAGATATCAGCTAAACACACTGTTGACCAAAACATCTGCAACTATCTCTATCTACAGTATCTATTGCTTTCTCTCTCTAAATAGAGATTCCATTGATTGAAAAGCAGGGTATACCCGAGTTTCTACTCTGTTGCTAAAGACCAAGTATCTTAAAGGTAAGGCATACTGAGCCTTTTATTTATGTGTATGTACATGCTATACATTGATTTTTGATTTATGAATATCATAACACACTCTTGCTTTGACTCTCTCTATATATGCTTATTAATCTATATGTTAATGTCTACATTTCTCTGTGTTATATGTCAGTCCTGTATAACTGAAGATATACATAAGATTATTAGTCTGTGTTGTATATGTAAACTTCTCTGATTTATACGTGGAACTTGTATATGTAAACACATATGTAAATGTGTAAAAAGTTTTCTATTATATGTGGAGATTTTCTCTCTGGGATTCCATTGAAAAAGGACCTGCATCCGGTCAGACTTTCCCAGTAAAGAAATGTAAAATAAATAAATATGTAAAATAAATATATATATATATATATATATATTGCACATTTCAATTCATACATGCCTTTAGTCAAAATATTCCCGGAGTATTGCTGTTTATTTGACCTTTGATCTAGTTTTATGAAACTGCAATGTAAAAGCAGGAAGAAAATATTTGGTGACTTTATTAACCAGAGTATATTTCTCGTAGTCACTATTTTGGCTGCAAACAATGTTGTGTTTTTCTTGGATTTTTTATGCATATGTTTGTGACCTGCAATGGATTTTACTTTGTTTTGTGGAACTTTGATGGAAAAACTTTTGCATGGTTTGTTGAGTTTTTATTAGGCATGTATGTGGCTTCCCAGGAAAGTTCAAGTTCAAGTTCAAACTACTGAACTGCTTGTAAATTAGGCACTGTATTTTAAGAAAGCAAGTAAAATAAACATTGAAATTTGTCAGAATAGAAGCACAATAAATGAGGGGAGTCACAAACTGAAGGATATGGGTAATGGCATAAGATAATTAACTTAAAATGCAGCAATATTAAAATGTTAATATTTAAATTTGCATTGGAATATATGAGCCATAAACCAACTGAGTGTGTAGTTTTGGCAAAAACAACTAAGTATCAGATTTCACACATATGAATTCAGAGGAAGCAAAGGAGAAGGCTGGCTCTCATTGCACACTAATATGTGCGTGAACAACTGATTATATGCTAATTTACAAATTACAGTGATGTTGATGTGTGTGTGTGTGTGTGTGTGTGTGTGTGTGTGTGTGTGTGTGTGTGTGTGTGTGTGTGTGCATCACTTAAACCTCCTGTTGTGTAGGCTCATGGGATAGATGCAGATGAAATGACCCCTTAAAGCTATATCAGTGGTGAAGCTATATTGTTTCTAAACAGCCATGCCATTTTAATTTTCACTTTTTAAATCATTGTGAGTGCATTCAAGCCAATAAAGCCAAACACCACTAAATATAAGTGTGCTTGTTTCAGACTTTTTTAACTGTCACTACAGAATAAAGTGATTATTTGACTATACTTTAGAAGCTCAAAAATTAGAATAAAGCCTGATGTACATAAACATTAGGGTGCCAGCAAAATATCATAAAAATATCCAAACCAACTTCTAAAAAGATTACACTGACAAACCATTCAGTAAAAACTACAAGAAAGACACAGCCAAGCTTGCATCTTCACTGTATAGCACATTAACCCTCTACTGCAGGCCCCAGGGATATATGCAAATGACCCATTAAGGGCATTCCAGTGTTTCAGCTATCTGGTTTCCAAATGCCAATGACATTTTAATTTTCACTCTTTTAAGTGTCTATGGGTACATTCAAGATAATAAAGCCAAACCCTACTAGCTGTAGGTATGCATGCTTCAGCCTTTTCTGACTTTGTAAGTACAGCATACGTGGATTGTTTGACTATATTATAGAAACCTGGAGCTTAGTATCAAGCCTGATGCCCTTAAACATGCCTGTAAAATATCCATAATATCACTCAAACCAAAGGGTTCTGAAGGAGCACTTGCCTTTATATCATCTTCATTCTTATAAGTGATGGTGATGAGGCGAATGGCCAAAACCACGGACAAAACACGATTACTGCTACTAAAGAAGTGTTTGTGAAGTGTAGAACCCAAGATATTTAGTTTCCTAGGGGTTTACTTACTGAAAATAGCGATGGAAGAGACTCTGGAGCTGCTGGCCAAGTGGATAATGCAAGTGAAGCACAAACAGGTGACTGTAATAACTTTTCTAACAGTTTTCAACAAGGTAATGTTAAATTTAAAGACTTTGGCTCAAGGCTTGAGCACAAACAATTTATTGGCTTTGAGATTAATACAAATGTAAAAAGTGAATGGAGGGCAGAGAGATACTTATAAAAACTCTTTGACTAAACTGTCTGATCTTCTTTTAAAATTTAAAGCTCTACAGATTGACAATGAATATTTATGTGAATGTTTAAGGAGAGAGATTGCACCTAAAGGGCTGAAGGTTACAAAATACCCTAATAATATTGTTAAAGGATCTGAGTGTTATAACGGACTACAAGAGATTTTTAACAAGTGTGGGTTGGATATCGTAAGGGTGACTGTTAAACAAAATGAGATGACCCTTGGGGAATTACACTCTGAAATTGAATTGTTAAATAAAAATATTACATCAGATTTAATGTTTACAGTGGAAGCTGAAAAGAAAAAATATTTTTCTGTTTTTGATGCTATTGATGAGAAATGTGAAGTGAACATTAACAGGAAAATTAAAAAATTAGAAAGAGATTTGAGGAGTATAAAAATAAAACATGCTACCCTGACCTAAAAAGGACTCTAGGAGCATTAACGTTAAGGGTGGACATGAGTATAATGACAGGAACAATGCGTACCAGAATTATATAGGAGATGTTCACAATGAGATGGATGTCTTACTAAATGACCCTTTAGAATTTCCCCCGCTTCGCAGGTCTGAGAGGATTATGAACCAGGAAGCCCATCAATATTTTCAGAGTTATGGGGCAGTTGCGAAATGGGGAATGAGACGGGGGGGGGGCAGATGGAGGTTTTAAGTATTTTAAATAACAATTATGGCTTTAACAATGATGACATTTTTATTGAAGGTTTTAAATATAGTTATGGTAATTTTAATGCGTTCAACTACTCGGACTATGAACCAACTACTGCGCTATTTACACTATTGTCCAAAGGGTTTAAATTTGTGCCCCATGTTAAGAGTGATATCTCTAGATACATTCTTGACCTAAAGCTTTTTATGAGAAAAATGAATTTGGAAATTATGTTTCAGGACCAAAATGGGGTAACTGAAGGACAATGTTTAAAGTGTAAAAGCCTTTTTAGCCCCCCCAGTCCACCCCAACTTAAGAATTTTGAGTCATTGTTAGAGAAGGAATTAAGACACTTTTACATTCACAAGACAAGCGGTAGGGTATTTAACCTAAATAAGGAAGAATGGAATATGTTGAATAAGTTAAAAACAGACCATAGTATACGGATAATGAAGCCAGGCAAGGGAGGGGGTGCTGTGATAAAGAGCACACTTATATATGAGGGCAAAATGTTTAATCTTTTAGGTGATATTGACACTTACACCAGGGATTCCAAAAATGAAATCAGTATCGCCTACAAGAAGATAGATCTGGCCCTTTATGACCTCCTTCTCAAAGGGCTTATTAACAAAGATACCTTTTATTATTGAAGTAATGACAGACCTAGGATACCCTCCATTTTCAGAATTCCGAAGGTACACAAGGTTCTTACTGACCCAATCCTTAGGCCAATAGTGTCAGCGGAAGGGTCGAAAACAGCACCTTTAGCTAAGTTCCTAGATATTAAGCTCAAGTCTATTTGGCGCACTAGTAGCCAAATTTTGAAAGATTCTTGAGAATTTCTACGTAATATTGATATTAATTACAACTATGGAAATGTTATTTTTGTCACCATAGACATCAAGGATCTTTTTTCAGTCATCCCCCAATCGATTGGTTTGAATTGGTTAGAAGCTATTTTGACAGAAGATTTTAATATTTCTACAAATGACCTATATGTGATCTTGGTTTTAATGGATTTGGTCCATAAGAATAATTTTATATTTTTTAGTTGTGAATTTTTTTCACCAAACTAAGGGTGTGGCAATGGGGGAAAATTGGGCCCCTACATATGCCAATATTGTTTTAGTATGGTGGGAGAGAACATACATCCTTCAATCTGAATTTAGTCAATGTTGGGCACAGTAAGTCAGGTTCTTGGATGATATTTGTATTTTTTTGGTGGAGACAGAAACTAAGCTTCATGAATTTTTGAACTGAATCCACCAACACCATTTCCAAAGACATTCTACACTTTTTGGACGTTACTTTGGAAAAGTTAGAGGATGGGAGTATTAAATATAAAGTATTTCGTAAAAATACATATTCCAACTCCTACTTACATTATACTAGTGCACACCCTTATTTAAAAAAAAAAAGAATATTGTGAAAGGGCAGTTCATTCAAGCATGTAGAATGACCTCAAATGATTCAGACTTTCATGGTGAATGTGATTTTCTCTGTCAGTTATTCCAGGAGAGGGGATATCCAGGTGAATTAGTTAACAGTATTAAAGCAGAAATGAATGGCTTTAGAAATGGAAAATTTAGTCTCATCCTAGGCAAAATATTAATTCAGGGCCTGAGCAAAACACTATGATAGTTAATAATGCAGATGTGAGTAGAGCGTTTATTACTGAATTTAACAATGACAATATAGGCCTGAATAACATTTTGAAAATGGAATGGGAAAGATTTTTGGAAATCACGGATCTTCCTTTCCCAAGGCCAGCTCCCCTAAAATTTATTTACAAAAAGGTTAGGAACCTGAAGTACCTTTTGGAATTTCAGAAGGGGGACAAGCGAATTTCAAGTAAAAAACGTAAAGGTACCTTTAAATGTGGTGCCTATCAGCAAAGTGAATACATTTCCAATAAGGAAAGTATATGTATAGTAAGTAAGGGTAGGAACTTGGTGGGAATTGACTACTATAACTGTAACACTGCGAGAGTGGTATACCTTGGAAAATGTACCCAATGTGGGTCATTCTACATTGGGAAAACTGAGCGCAGGTTAAAAAGACGTATTTATGAACACATATATGACATTAGAACCAAGAATGAGAAAAATGCTCTTTTTAAACACACCAGTACATGTAGTCAAGCTAGGTTCCACTTTTTTGTCCTTGAAAGTGTTCCTATGGACATTAGGGGGGGACCTTGGGAAACCTGCCTTGAGTATAAAGAGTTGTACTGGCAGGTTATTTTGGATGCCAATAGATACTCTGGATTGAATGAGCATATTTTGACAGTCCCTTTATTAAAACTCAGGCAGCCAAGTTATAATTTTAAAGAAGATCTAATATATGCATAAATTTTATATTCTTAAACAATATATGTATTTATTTCATGAGTTGTAGTATATTTTTTCTACACCTATTTTTAAATGATGGATTTCTACTAACTACTTTTCTCTAAATCTCCTTTCTCTCTCCTGTTTCTACTCTTTGCCCTTGAGTAGATTTTTTTCTCTACCTCCTTATTTAGCCTCTGCTGTTATTGTTATATATGTATATATCTCTCTCTATACTTTACTTTTTTATTTTATTCTTCTCTTCTTGTTTTACTTTTACTAATCTCTCTCTCTTGTAAAGTAATTAAAGAAATTTGAATTAATGTACTTACTTTATTTTTATTTTTAATTAGATAGAATTTATTTTAACCTTATTTTCTGATGTATTTTACTAACTAGTACTTTCTTTTTTGTGTAAAAGACTTTTGTATTAACTTTGGAGCTTTTCTCCCCGGGCCTCTGCTGAAAATGGGAATGTATCCAGTTGGACTAGCCCGAAAATTTCATGACTTGGCCAACAGATGGTGATATTGTATTAGTTTATATATTTTTTATATATTTTTTTTTATTTTTTTATTTTTTTTTTTATATACAAACGCTTTTATATATATATTTTTAATGTATTAAACAATTAAACTTCTTAGGTTTTAAATGCATAGGGTCATTTTTAGAAGTGTGATGCTTTCTTGTGTATACATTTATTTTACACAAGTGTTTTAAAATTTGATAAAATTGGTTTGTTCATAATCAATTAATTAATTATTTCAGGATTTTGATTGGTGGTGTTTCAATTAACTGGGGTATATATGAAGTTTTGGATTCTGTAATGTTTATTTATGAAGTCTGCTTTTGTGGACGAAAACATGTGATAACTTGTAGCGTTAATTTTTAATAAACTGGTCGACCTGAACTTTTGTATTTGAGCTTCTGTGATAAACCTTGGATTTATTACTGATTTCGAGTTGGTGTATTTCTTTCTCTCATTTCATTTGTGTTACTCATTCTTATAAGGTTATAAACTCCATGAGTCCCTGATCACATGATCACTGTGGTAACCATTTGAAATATTGGGACCCCCAAGAGTGAATCTTGAATCATGGAGACAGAATGGTTGAAAAAACACACATATATTAAGTCCATGATAACTGTTTCTTGGGATATTCCCTTTTCTCTGAAGTATGCAAAAAAGTAGCTTAAAGGAGAAGTGTGATATTCAAGATTCACTTTTCTCCTACATTTTTGTTTTTTTCCCATCGTTTCAGCACTCTATATTTGGAGTTACGACATTTTGATAGGGAGTCAAACACCATTAAAAATTAAAAACATGCCTTGCAAGAGATTGTCTTCTATTGAAACTCTTTTGCAGCAACAACAACCACATGGGTTTGATACATATATTAACTGTTTATGAGCCATCGTTTGTTCCTCATACAGTGGTGGATCCAGGATTTTGCAAAAGGGGGGGTGCAGTCTGGAAAGTTGACAAGTGAGGTGGGGAGGCAGGAAAGCAGAATACTGGGGAAGGGCGATGTGAAAGGATTACCTTAAGATATCGTATCAGCATGTGTGAAAATGCAGCAACATACAGTCAGTTGCAACTCATTGGGGTGGATTTAAAATAACGGTTACAGGTCTTTACCTCAGACACAAAGTACTGGGTTTGATTCTGACCTCAGCTTATTTGCTAGACTTATAATTACCATTCATGGTAGTTAGCCTAATATTTTTATATGATCAATTGAACCTGGTGTCGCTGTGTTTGTGGAGGGACATAACTCCTATACAGCACACAGCATATTAGCAGACATTACCAGTTGTTTTAAGACATACCTGGAAGATATGTTTGGTTGCCATGTGAAGTCAATTCTTTTCTGCAGTATACCTGACATAAGCATTATGATAACCTAGCAAAGAATCCCAGTGAAGGTGATATCACCTCAACAACACCCATAGCAAATGTAAGTAATTTAAGTAAATAAATAATTATTTATGTGAAGTCATAGCTCTTTTCCACAGCTGACATAAGCAATATAACCTAGCAAGGAATCCCAGTGAAGGTGATATCACCCCAAAAACACCCATAGAAAATGCAAGTAATTTAAGTAAATAATGATTTATATGAAACCAGCAAAGTTATACTTTAAATAGTTTTATGTCTGCAAGTGAAGTTCAGTTAAAGAACATAGCAAGTTAAGGAAATACACATTATAAAAAAGTCCTAAAAACAAATAGTTAAATTATATGCAATGTATAAAACCAACTTTAACTGTACCATTTCACAAAGGACAGTAACAAAATCAATGTTAATGTCTGAACAGCTTAATATGCAAAGCCATGGAAAGACTTATTAGGAAACAGGAACCTTCCAAACACCGATTCTGTTTTGGTTTGGATTTGTGAAGGGCAGGTCATGCTTACTGAATCTGATGGACTTTTTTGAAAAGGTCACCAATGCAATATAGGAAGGTAAAATGGTACACATTGCATACTTTGACCTAGCCAAAGCTTTTGACACAATTCCCCACTCAGGCATTGTAGAAAAGCTAAATAAACTAGGAATAAACTCCTTTGTCACCTACTGGATTGCCACATGACTCACAGATAAGATGCAAGTAAAGAAAATAGGCAAAGTTGCCTCCACAAAGAGATGAGCTACTGGTGGAGTCCCCAGGGTTCTGTGCTGGGACCTTTCCTGTTTAACATCTACTTCTCTGAAGTAAAAGCCAATATAAAAGAGCTCTGGATGACAAGTTTGCACATGACTACAAGTTAGGCGCAGTCACTGAATCCCCAAATTACACAGCCATCCTGCTGGAAGGTTTGTCCCGAATAACTGGTGTCAGAATCATGCACCAAAATAAAATGCCAATAAATGCATTATTGTATCCTTTGGAAGTTATCTACCTCAGGGAACTACGATGAAAATAAGAACTTAATAGTCTCTTGTTTGGGATTTTGGAACTTATCTGCACAGTGATCTAAAATTTGACCAGTATGTCTACTTATGTAAGAAAGTGCTTCTATACTGAACAGCTTAAAGAAAGGCATTATGTCTAAATCCAGGATGTCATTGCCCCCCTTTACTCAGCCCTCATTAGGCCAGTCATTGAGTATAATGCACCCTTTGGCCTGTATCTGTCCAGACACATGCAACTGGAATGCCCACAGAGAAACCTTACTAAAAGGATACAAGGGCTAAACAATGTCTTACATGGACTGACAAAGTCTGCCATTTGCTCTCTTCCACTGACTGCCTCCCATACCTCTCAACCCCTCATCTACAGACTGTATAACATAATGTGACAATATGGAGCAAAAGGCGAACATTTACTAACAACTTCATCTAGGATGCTCATAGCATGATAAATAAAAGAACTGTTTCTTCATACCTGGAGTTTTCCTGATTAACATGATTCAGCATTGTATACCATGGCAACAGTTAACACTCAAATTTACAAACTGAGGAGTCATTCCTCATAATGAGATGCAGTTGAGAGCTATGCTGCCTTTCCATCCCCAAACAGACAGCCACTTCTAGCCATCAGCTATGATTACCAAACAGACTGCTTCTACACATACTTAAAATTGCTGGTTTTAACAGTTGCAACATTCAAAGACTTCTTGGAAAGCCATCGGTTTTAGTATGATGTCAAACATAAGTTATGTAAATGAACTTCCTCTTTCTACAGTTTGAGCTGGCATCAGACTGACCATATGCACACTATTAAGCAGCCCAGCCTTTAGAGTCCCAAATGCGGAAAAATGTTTCTTTAAACAATGAAAATGCATGCTAACACATATCCAGTTATTCCAGCATCTTTCTAAGTTTATAAAAGTGATATTTAAAATCTTTCCCTACTTCTGGGCCTTTGTTCTCCCATTTTAGGTTTTACATGCACAGAAATACTTCAAGCTTGGGCAATAATGCCCTTCTAGCCTGCCAATATACCAAAACAGTTGTTCCCATAATAAGCGCCAGGCTATTCTTAAAAATATTTAACCAAGTACTTGCTTTAATGTAATTTGATAGTCTATTCCATGTATCAGTTGCTCTCTTAGAGAAGCAATGCTCTTGGTATATTTCCGCTGGGTTCTTTACAGTTCACTCATGATTTTCTTTCTGGGTCTAATGTAACTAAAAAACAAACAATGACTTAATTTCCAATTTCCTAGACTTTATAAACATTTTATAATAACTGTAGTTCTATAGCTATCAATAACCAACTGGTTAATACGATTAGAAAACAAGCCTGGAATGACCCATTTACCATACCATATATACCCTAGTCCTAAAATCTATCTATAGTTTCACTGTGTGCTGTATTAAAATATTAACCATTCAGTTTGTGTCTCCCAATCGGGCGGCCATGGTGGTGCAGCGGTTAGCGTTACTGCCTCACAGCAAAAGGTTCTCTGGTTCAATCCTCGGCTGGGGTGCCTTCTGTGTGGAGTCTGCATGTCCTCCCTGTGGTCGTGTGGGTTTTCTCCGGATGCTCCGGTTTTCTCCCACATCCCAAAGACATGCTGTAGGTTGATTGGACACTCTAAATTGGCCCTAGGTTTGAGTGTGTGCATGTGTGTGCCTTCTGTGGAAGGCTGGGCGCCAGGCTGGCAACTCGACACTGTAAAACTCCACTGCCAATCATGAGCGGACAGGTGATCCGCTGTGGTGACCCCTAACCGGGAAAAGCCAGAAGAAGAAGTTTGCATTGCCAATCTCATAAGCTTAGTTTTGATGTAATTATCAGCTGCTGTGCCAAAAACATCACTTTAGTAAAGTTCTTTTGCAAACATGCATGCTCCATCTGTAAAACATGTAACTGGCTTACTCATTTTCAAATCATCTGCAACATACAGACTAGAGAACACACAATCACACCCATTTACTTAACACTTGCACACACACCCATTTACTTAGCACTTGCACAAAAACACTGTTTACTTAATACGTACACACACAATTTACCACTTACTTTGCAGTTTTTTTGCAGCAGAAGTAAAAAAAATGTGTGTGTGTGTATATATATATATATATATATATATATATATATATAAAATCTTACAGCTGTCCTCTCCCTGTACTGCAGAGAGGTAATTCTAGATCAACTCAGCACAGCTCCTCGTGGTGGCCAGCAGTGTTCCTGTAGCAGCAGAGACCAGAAAAGACTACCTTTCCAGATTTTAAGTATTTTCCTTGGCTTTTTCGACCTTTTGTGACTTTCGACTACTGTTTTTGCTTGTTATATCGAAGTTTGCACTGTTTTTACTGTCTTTATAAGCTAAAACTGTTTACTGCACTTGCTAGTTTAAGTTTTGCCTAAAAGTTAAACTACAGGCTAATACACTCAAGTGTACTAGCTTTTGATAGCAATTAGTCGAAAAATATAGCATTTATTGTGTTTTCTGCCTTTCTGTAAAAAAACTTGAAAAAAAAAAAATATCCTTGTTTTCCATACTTTCCTAACTAGTGTTCCAGAGACCAGATTTTGCTGATCCCTGGGCTTTGTCTTGGTTCCTGTGTTTCTCCATTTTCCTTGTTTGGTCAGGGGGAAGTTTCTTTACTCACCAGTGAGAGTGGGGAGTACTGAGCTGCCTGTTTGTCCTTAGAGGAGTGGTTTAAGGCAGTAACTTGTAGTTTATTGGCCATTTTGGGTCATTTCCTGTCTTTTCCAGCCCCTGCTATAAAGCGCTTTTTGCTGATTATTTAAGAGTTGCCACCATTGCACACTAGGGCAGTGGCGGTTAAGCAGGTTTAAACTATTCGGGCTACCTAAAGTCCACTCTTCAAATTTTCCCTTAAAGCTACCTTCCTCGAACTATACTACTGATCTAATCAGCGTATCCTATAACTAAAAAGATCATCTCTACTTGACTCCAAGTAGACTATTCTCTATCTATAAAGCCTAGCACTTGCTCCTACAGTACTATCACCTTGATACAGCACTCTTGTTATAGATAGTACCCCAAAAAGGCAAACCCCATTTCTCGGTCACCCACATCCCCCGGAATCTCTTTTTAAGTTTTTGTCTATTCCTTCTAGCATGTCGAGGGATCAGTTGCTAGTGTCCTCTCCTGCTCAGCTGGTGAACCTGGGAATACTGAGGCAATGTTACAATTGCCTCATGTACACAGACAACCCTCTCCTCCTCCCACAAAACACAAATACATGCGAGAGATGCAACTACATGGCCAAACTGGAGGCTGAGCTCTCTCAACATAGGACTGGCAAGACCAGACAGGAGGAGAAGGTTACCACACACACTATAGACCCAGTCTCACATAGTACCTTCACAACCTCAAATCATACACATAAACACACAAAGACATACTCGGAGGCTCTGATCAAAAATCTACCAAAACAGCAGAGGCCACCAAAGCAGACACCCAAACAACTACCACCTCAGAACATAACACCTGCAACACATAGACCTCACAGTCAGAGTGTCAAACAGTCACAGCCCTTAAGGCCAAACACAATGCCAGACACACTAGTCATTGGTGACTCCATAGTCAGACACACTGACGTCCCGGCACCAGACTGAGTAAGGAGAAGGTCACAGTAAGCTGCCTGTCTAGAATCCGCCACATAACACAAGCACTCAGGTCTCTCAACAGCAGGTACCTCAGTCATTGTCCACGCTGGTGTAAACGACCTGAAATGTACCTCCTTGGACTACATGAAAAGAGACATTGAGGAGCTCTCTGATTATGTAGCCCAGGCAGGTATGACCCTGACCTTGAGCAGTATCCTACCTTCACCAAGAATGATGCCACAATACAGAGATAAGATGATCAGCTTTAACAATTGGCTTAAACTCTGGTGTCATTCAAAGGGGATCCAATGTCTGTCTGCCTGGGATGACATGCTGGACAAGCCACGCTGCTTCAGGGAGACGGCTTGCACCTGTCACCCCTGGGATTCCGGATATTGGCAAAGGCTCTTGCCACCCCCATAGTGCCTTTTTTAGGCAAGGCTCAAATTCTAAACCTACCACCCTAGAACACAAAAAAGGAAAAAAACTAAGGGTAATGCTGCTCAATGCCAGAAGTCTCAATCTCAAAATGCACGAGGCCCTTCTCAGTATGGAGATTTCACAAAAGGCGTGCCTCCACCGACCCTGGAAATTACTGGCCCATTAGCTTGACAAGCCTTATCTGCAAAGCCATGGAGAGGATCATAATGGATCTCATAAATAAAGACATAGGGAATTTGCAGACTTTGGATCCAACCCAGTTTGGCTTTGTCAAAGGCAGATCATGCCTTTTAAACTTGGTTGACTTTTTCAAACAGTCACCAAGGCCATTGATGAGGAAAGGCAGTCCATACAGCCTACCTCGATCTGGCGAAGGCCTTTGATACAATACCCCACTCGGGTATCATTGAAAAACTCATCAGCTTAAATGTTAACCCATACATCACAAGATGGGTTGCAAACTGGCTGAGTGACAGAACCCACAGGGTCAGAGTTGCTGGCGCCATGTCAGACTCAAAGCCTGTCACAAGTGGTGTCCCAAAGGGCTCAGTCCTGGGCCCACTCTTGTTTGGCATCTACTTTTCAAGTACAAGCAAACACAGGAGGGTTATGACAAAGTTTGCAGATGACTGCAAACTGGGTGCCGTGTGAAAACACATCTCACACTGATATCCATCAGAAGGGACACACACGAACGGATAACCGGTGCCAGAGCCATGGCCTAAAGTTAAATCCCAAGAAATGCATAGTCATACCCTTCGGGAAAAACAAGGTTACCCATAGCTACCATATAGGTGGCAATCCACTGAGCACAGAAGAAGTTATCAGGGACCTGGGGACCCAGGTTGACAGTAGCCTGTCATTCGACACCCATATTGCTAAAGTAGTTAGGAAGACCTTCTACATTGCCCACCTTATCATGAAGGGATTCACATCTAGATCAAGGGAGGTCATAGTCTCCCTATACTCATCACTCATCATACCAATGATTGAGTACAATGCCCCATTCGGAATGTATCTGACCCGACACTTGCAGCAGCTGGAGAGGCCACAAAAGTTCCTCACCAAAAGGATAAAGGGTCTCAAAAATCTGACTTATGCTGCCCGACTGAAAGAACTCCAGCTCTACTCAGACCACTTGCTCAGAGGTGACCTGTGCCTGACATACAAGGCCATGTCAAACCCATATTTGATGAACATGCTTCACCTCAAAAAATCTAGATCCATCAGAGCCACAAGGAGACTTAAACCCTATTAATAGGACGTGTTGGAGGGATAGATTCATCACCCAAAGACTCCCTATGCTGTGGAACAAAATCCCGGTATATGTGAGGCAGAGCATGGCCTTGTTCAAGAGGAATCTTGACCAATGGATGGGAGATCGCAGATATACCCCAGGGGTTACCTCAGTGTCACTGCTCGACAGAGGCACAGCAAAATAATGGGCATAGTTCCCCAAACTAAAGGGGTGGCGTAAGCCACAAAACTATGGGCTAGGCTTGTAAATGCCCTCGGGCAGATAGCCTAATATGAACCTATGAACCTATGAACTTAATCCCAGTCAGGGCACAGGCTAACTTTTGTGGGCTGGCTGCTTGCTGTAGGGAATGGATTGGAAAGAAGTGTGTGGAAAAATGACCATATTTGTATCATCATCCAATGCCCTGGCTCCTGTCTGATCTTAAAAAAAACGAAACAAGCTGTTCTGACATTCTTGCTCTGTGCACCTTACCCTATGGAGCACCCAACCAAATTTCAGGAGACTGTTCTGTACAGTGCTGCACACACTGAGTGATGTGTGTGTGCTCTGGGGGAGTATAGCAGTGTGTGTTCAGCATCAACACACTCATCCTGGAGGGAGGCTGGTAGCACGGCTCACTGCATTGGTGACTCCTGCATGAGTGCTGGTGTATCAGCAGCAATATGAAGAGCCTTGCATGCCTACAATGCAAGAAGCATGCTGCTTGGTCAGGAGGTTATGAAGTTTAAAGGCTACTGCTGAGGTGATGAATAGGACAGTATGCAGGATATTTTTATTTATTTATTTTACATTTGTTTACTGGGAAAGTCTGACTGGACAGTGATTGCCAGATTTTAGCGGAGGTCTGGGGAGAAAAGCTCCACATAGTACATCACAATACAATATTTTTCATGAACATTCAAGGCATGCAACATAACCACAATACAAGAAATTTTCAAAAAATTTATACAAAGAATATACAACATAATCCTTTAGAAAAATCATTTAGCAATACATAGAAAGTAGTATATACGGACTGTGGACTGGTCTGCTCCCTAACACCAACTCTTTCCTTCACTAGAAAGAGAATAGGCTGGGGGATATTGCCTCAGTAACTAAACAAATGAGTCACTTGGATGCAAGAAAGGGAGCCATTTGGACAATCCTTTGGACAGCCCCTAAGCCCCCTCCCCCCCAAAAAAATAAATAAAAGCAGATCTTCAAAATACATTGGGTTTTTGCAGTGACACAATTAGACAAACATTACATTACATTTGAATTTTTTTGAAAACTTCAGCATATAACTTTTTAACCCTTTAGGTGTTCGCCTGTGACCATAAAAAGTCAATAATGTAGCTTTTAAGCCCTTTTCTGTGCTTTACAAACCCAAACTATTGTAGGTGCTTTCTGTCAAAATATTAAACTCTGTACAAGTAATATTCACAAGTACAATGCTGCCATTAATAGATGTCATTTTCTGACATTTATGTACTTCTGCCTTTTCGGATTGGACAGTACCTATGGTACATGCATCAAAGGCATTCACAAACCATCTCAAGCTCTGCTTCTGAGTAAGCAAAAAGGCTGTATGAAATTAATATGCAACAACTACTTGCCCTTTTGGTCATTATCTTTTTTTTCGCTTTACTCAGTTGAGAAATAGTTAAGAATTTCCACATTTTCTATTAAATCCAGGACAAACATTACCTTCGATCGGAGAATGCAAAAGCATAGTCGATTTAGTACATACTACTAAACTTCAATGGAGAAATTCACGCACACCGCAGGACTACAAAGAAAAGGAGTGGCTTGGCTCCTTACACAGACTGTCTTCTCTGAACTGCAAACATTAGTATTAGGCAGGCAGGCAGCAGCAATAACAACAAGAGATTGACTGCAGCTGTGTTTAATGGAAATTAAGCAGCCTGCTAAATATACCTGCACCAATCACAATTATGTTAACTAAAAAAAAAAAAAATCAGTGTTGTTTTTTTTTTTTTTTGGATGGATTAGGTCAGTAATCCCCCACCCCACCCCACCCATATTGAAAAAAGCAAAGTGGTAATAATGTCCTGGCTGGCTGTGGGCATGAAAAGCTTATCACTTGAGGAAGAGGAGGACTTTTGGGACATTTTTTTAAGATTTGTTTTACATATTTGCTAACCCTGGCTTGTCAATGTGTACACTACAGTGTAGACAGGCTTTTGTATTAGCGTATGCTTTCCTATGTCCTTAGCCAAGTTATAGCATGAGTTTAAAAAGGGGGAGGTGCACGCCCCTTCGCCAAAGCCTAAATCCGCCACTAATATAAGTTTGATAAATACAAGTAGACTAAGAACAGATCCTTTAAAAGATTGGTAAGAAGACCAGTATGTACGAAAGGCTATAAAAATATAAACCTTCATGAGTTATTTTCTTTTCAATAGAGATTTCCTACAGGCTCAGTGACAGTGTGCATGTGTGTGCATGTGTGTGTGTGTGTGTGTGTGTGTGTGTGTGTGTGTGTGTGTGTGTGTGTGTGTGTGTGTGCATGTGTGCATTTTAACTGCAAGGCATAAAAGAACAATGAATATAATACCTTCAAGGTTCATTATGCAGAGTAGATAATGAATGATAAACATAAGCAAGTAATAATAACATAGAATATAAAGGAATAACAGGTAGTAAACAGTCTGTAGCATGAGCAGTAACTGCAGTAGAAGAGCATAAAGAGGCATCTTCTAAGAAACCTTAGTTATTACAAAGCATGATAGTCAGTATATGCAGACAATGATAAAAGGCTGACTCTGTGGAATTAGTTCCCTGTGGCTCCTTATGGATCGATTCTGTGAAGGTCAAAGTGACTCATTTGAACTCAGTGAGAAAGAAACATATCAACAAGCCAGATGACTGTACAGTACTTATTGGAGACATGACCTGTAGGGAGTGCCCACCTTCCTCAGTTATCTAGCCAGTGATACTACCTCTACACAGGAACCACGAGTAAGAAAGGTACAAAGGAACTAATGTACCACAGCAGTGACATCCACTGGGGATGTGCAGACCTGGTTGTAACTGCCTGCCCTTACATAGTGGTTATTTTGATCAAACAGCAATATAGGATAGATGACATGCTGGTATGCTGTTAGAACATTAGAAACATGAGAACACTGTGTTTTATTTTACATGATTCTTTCGGTAACAGCAGTAAAGCTGATGAAGACTAGATTTTCATCTGTGTTTTCCTAGTAAATGCAAGTTCTGCTGTTTTTTTTTTTTAATTTCTCTAAGTCTTTTGGGTTTCTAATGCCACGATGTGAATGGACCCCATTCCAAAGTCAAAGTATGATTAAATTCATGAAATTAGTATTGTTTCAATCTTTGATGTCAGCCAGAAATGCTCTTTGCAGCACCCACAATGTGTCCAGTAATGACTCCTGCAATCTGTATGGTGTTACACGTATTGGTAATATGTCTAAATGTGATTGTAGATCCTTTTTTATAAGACCCATTGCTCCTACTACCATTGGAACTGTCTGGGTATTTTTTTTCCACATTGCTCTCATTTTTGACTGCAAATCCTGATATTTTATGATTTTGTGTCTCTCTGTATGCAACACACTATAGTCACTGGGTGTGCGTATTTGAATGATCAATGCTACATTTGTCTTCTTTTTATGGACTACTATATCTGATTTTCTGGCATCTATCTTTTGAACTGTTGGTAATGGGTGATCCCATGTGATGTAGACTTCATTATTTTCTATGATGCTTTGTGGATCATGTTTCTAGCGTTTTTCAGCCATTTCAATACCATAATGTTTGCACAATCCCCAGTGCAACAGTATTGCCATATTATTATGACTTTCAGTATACAGTCCTTCTGTCATTAGTATGTCACAACCAGCAACGAGTTGTGCAACTGTTTCCAATTCCATTTTACAAAACCTGCATCTGTCTGTTTCTCCCACATGTTCAATGGACTTTGTAAACCAGTGTGCATGTAGCCCACTATCTTGGGCCACCATTATTAACCTTTTATCTCTAGGTTTGAATTTGCCTCTCATTAACCATTCCTGCATTCATTCCTGATCAACATGAGGTTCTTCCAGAAGTTTTCTATACTTGGCAACTATATTTATGCATTTTCCACATTTCTTGCCTTCTCATCTGGTCCTTCACCTTATATTCTTTTTTTGTTTTTGTTTTTTGGTACATTAATTTGCTGCCTGATTTTTATCCACTTCTGGTTTGATTTCCATTCTTGCTTGATGCCGATATGCTTCCTCTAGATTAAGCAGAGAAGTCATCTTAGATTTATTTTCCTGATGTTTCAAAGCTTTCACTATGTTTGGGTTTTTTGAGGTCAGTAGATATGTGTGGAGTCCCACGATTGCAGAATTATACATGTAATCAATTTCAAGGAGGCCCATCCCTCATTCAGAACAGGGAATGTATAATCTTGGTATGCACTGATATTTATAAATCATTTGGTGAGCATGACGCATCCTTCTTGTTTTCCTATCTAATCTATCCAACAAATTTTGAGGCCAGTCAATCACTCCAAAATTGTAAGTTAGGACAGGAGGAACAAATTGGTTTACAGCTTGGATTTTGTTCCTAGATGTCAGCACTGTTTTCAGGATTAATTTAAGTCTTAGTCTTATTTGCATTTGTTTATGTTTTATTGTTGATCCTTCATCAATTCCCAAGTATTTATACATTCCCTCTTGCTCAAGTTCTTTTATATCACATTCTTGTCCCAAACTGATGTTTTCCTGGTGTTGCAGTTTTCCTGCTTTAAAGGTTACTTTTGCACATTTATCAAGACCAAATGACATTCTTATATCATCTGAAAAAGTTTTGACAACTTGCAGTTGTACTTTCAGTTCCTTATCTGATGAGCTATACAGTTTTAAATCACCGACAAAGAGAAGATGAGATGTCTTTACACTTTGCTGTTTTCTTAGAGCCAGATTCTAACCATGGCCTAAGCTGTTAAGTAGGCAGCTTAATGGGTTAAGGGCAAGGCCGAATAACAGTAGTGACAGAGAGTAACCCTGGAATATCCCCCTTTGCATTTTTATCCATGGAACAATAATCTGTCCTTTATCATGGCTTAATTGCAAAGTGGTCTGCCACTGTTTTATAGTCACTGTAATGTAGCTGATCAGTGTAGGGTATATCTTATACATTTTTAAGCACTCTTCTATCCATGAATGTAGGATACTATCAAATGATTTTTTATAGTCAATCCATGCCATACTTAGATTCTTCCCCTTTTTCAGTTCTCCACTATGACTTTATTTAACAACAAATGGTCCTTTGTTCTATATGACTTTCTTTTATTGTCCTTTTGTTGTACTGTCATAATTGTGTTTTCTTCTAAATGACTGTAAACGCTGTTGGCATCAATTCCAGTGTATAGTTTAAACATTATCAGAAGGCAAGTTATTGGTCTCTAGTTTTTAGGGTAGCTTGCAGGTTCACTCTTAAGTAGTAGCATTGTTTTTCCTATTGTTAGCAAGGTTGATGTCTGTTCAGGGTGCATATATGAATAGTTCTTACTCATAGCTAAATCTTCATGCTAATATGCTAATACTTTTAACCAGAAGTTAGGTACTGCATCTGGGCCAGGGTTTTTTCAATTGGAGGCGTTTCTTAACTTTGTTTCAATCTCTTTGGCTGTTACTTCATCCCATTTCATATCCTGTACCTTTAAACTTCTTATTCATTCTTTTACTTCTTCTATCCATTTAGCATCTTTATTATGTTCCACAGGATCTTCATAAATACTTCTCCAAAATGTATCTATTTCTTCTTTTTTTATGGTCTTTCAATTCCTTTTACCTTATTTCCCAACTCTCCGTAGAACTGTTTTGGGTTATCAATAAATTGCATATTCTGTACTTTTCCTTTATATTTATCTGTGCATCTTCTAGGTTTTTCTGCCTGTGCTGACATTTTTAGCTTGTTATTTGTGATAGTGTGTGATAGATCCTGGTCTGTTCTAATACTGTGCATTGTTTTTATTATGTCTATTTTTCTAAGTACTTTTGTTGATCTGTTCCCTCTTCTATATTCTTCTAACAGTGACACTTCTTGTCTTAATTGCTTTATAGTTTTCTCTATTCAATATTTCCATGATGGCATTCAACTTTTCCCCTTCCTTTCCCTCACTACCCTGTGTTCTTGCAGTAGGACTTTATCAGTTATTTATTTAGCTGTACAGTAATATATCCTGTTTAATTCTGTTATATCGCATGGATCTCTTTGATCAGTCCTAATTACTGTGTCCATTTGTTTTATCAAACTTTTGACTTTCTGGGTTTTATTGACTTTCTGCAGTCTATTTCTTTCATTGATCTTAATATTAATTTTATTTATTTATTGACATTTGTTGACTGGGAAAGCCCACTGGGTCAGGAACCCATTTTCAGTGGAGACCCGAGGAAAAAAGTTCCACAATTAATACAGTCAAATAAAAATATAGGCACTTGACAACATTTTTTTTAAAGCGGAAATATGCAAAAATTAAAAAAAATATATAAAAGTAGAATACACAGACAATATAAAACTTATCAGTGTGTATCAGAACTTATATAAACTTAGATAACAGTTGGGAGTATAGTACAAAGCTTGAGCTGTTTCTTTTTGGCATTGCATGAAAAAAAATGGCAGTTCTTGCCGAACAGTTATAGCGGTAATAGAGCTATGTTGCTATCAGGGTAAAAGATATTTTGAATTATGGGCTGGGTTAGAAATAAGTAGTGATGGTTTTATGGTGGTTTGTTTGATTTGCATTGGCATTTGAGGTTATGTAGGAAGTAAGTTTTTAATGCTACTTTATATGTCTTTATACAGTCTATTTGGGTAATATGGGAGGGTAAGGAGTTCCATTTTTTTAGCAATGCTATGGGAGAACAAGCATTGTCCAGCTCTTTTGTTGGGCTTGGTTACACTTAGTAGCAATTTCTTGGAAGATCTTAGGGTACGTGTAGGAATATAAGTTTGTAGTATTGATGAGAGTGCTAGACAGGTATTTGGTTTATAAATTAGTCTATGGACTAGCATTAGTTGGGTATAGAAAAAGATAGTTTGGGAAATCCAACAAATTCAGTTCAGAGATTGCTTGGCAATGGTGTGAGCGGTTAGGCTTTCCTGAGGCAAATTTAGCAATTTTATAGTAACAAGACTGAAGTTTATTGCTGAGGGATGAGTGAAGGTTAGTAAAGATGGCACTACCATAAAGTAGAGCAGGGATGAGTAAGGTACTTGCCAGTTTTGTTTTGGTGTTTTTGTCCATGTAAAGTTTATGATGATAAAGTTTGCCAAGTTTAAAGTGTGTTTTCTTTATTGCGTTGAGAATGTGTGTTTCAAAGGTGAGTTTGTCGTCAATTATAATACCTAGTAGTTTGGCAGATTTTACTATTTCTATTTCAGTTCCACCTTTAGATAAGATTTTGAAGTCTACATTCGGTGGTTTTGAAGAGAATAAGAGAAGTTTTGTTTTTGGGACATTTAGTAGCTGTTGTGAATTGTTTAGCCATGATTCAATCTCTGTAAAACATTTTGAGTAACTGTGTGTCAGAGAAATTGTTTAAAGTAGAGATTATTGTCGAATTGTCAGCGTATTGGATAATTTTACCTAGTTGAGAGACTTAGTGGAAGTCATTAATAAAGATGTTGAAGAGTAATGTTCCCAGAATGGAACCCTGAGGGACTCCTATGTTGTTTGACAGATAATCAGATTGGATGTTATACCACTTTTTCAGATTGTTGTCTATTGTTTAGGTATGATGTAAACCAGTTGAGGGATTTGGGGGCACAGCCAAGTTTTGTTAATTGGATTAGTAGTTTAGTATGTGATACTGTGTCAAAAGCCTTAGATCCAATAGAATTACTGAAGTGGGGTGATTCATATCCAAGGCTTTGTTGACAGTATTGGTGAATGAGATCAGGGCTATAATAGTGCTGGCTCTGGCCAAAACCCATGTTTTGTGGGAGACAGAAGATTATTATCAATGAGGTACTTGAGTAGTTGTGTGTGTACACACTTCTCAAGGTTTTTGGATAGTGGGGAAAGTATAGAGATGGGGCAATAGTTTGAGAGGTTGTGAGAGTTTCCACCTTTATGTGGTGGAGTAATAATAGATTTTTTCCATAGATGTGGAATGTATCCTTCTGTGAGAGAGCGGTTTATAAGAATGCTAACTGGATATGCAATTACATTTGCTGCTAGTTGTAAATATTCTGGGGGAAGGTTGTTTGTGGAAAGAGAGTATGGTTTGAGTTTTTTAATAGTTTACATATGAGAGATGTGGGTACTGGTTGAATAGAAAATGAGTGAGTTGCAGAAGGATTGGCATTTTTATCAGGAATGAGTGGTGCATTGTCATTTTGTATGAGATTATTAGTATTCTGGGAGTATTGGTTTGGGCTTGTTGAGGAGTCTTTGATTAATTTTTGGATGGTGGTAATAAAGTCGGTATTAAAGTCATAGAAAATATGATTAGAGGTTTTATAAGGTGCAGGAGAAGGATTCTGTAGAGTCCAAGGGTTGAGAAGGGCGGAGACTGACTTCCAGAATTTCTTTGGATCATTTTGTAGGGTCGTTAGCTTAGAGGAGAAATAATGTTTTTTATCTTGTATTACTAGCTTCCTGACTCTGTTTCATAGTTGTTTGAAATTAATTTTGTTTTGTTATGTTCTATCTTTTTGCCAAGTTTTCCATGCCTTATCTCTATGAAGGATGCATTGTTTGGTCAGATTTGTTAGCCATGGGATGCGATTCACTTTTGTTCGCTTGATACATATGGGGGCTAAGCTATTAAGAATATCCAAGAAGAGCTTATTAAAGTAATTAACTGCCTCATCTAGGGGGAGAGTTTTTAGTGGGAGCCAGTTATGGGTCTTTAGAATCCTTGAGAATTTATTTTGGTCAAAGTGGATGAGATTTCTGGATGTTTTATAGGAGTGTGTATTGAATATATGAGGGTGAGTCCTGTGGGTGTATGCTGGGGGCTGGTCACTTAGTATGTTGGGTAGGGTGCCAGAGTTTGAGTAATTGTGGGGGTGGGTAATATCCAATCTAAGATAGATTCTGATCCTGTAGATAGGCCATGGGTGGGAGTTTTGATAAGCTGAGTAAAGCTGTATAAAGTTATGCTGTTGGCTGGGGAGTTGGAGGTAAGATTTTGCCAATTAATATTTGTATCTCCTAGGATTATAATTTTGTTTGATATGTTTAGATTTATCCATGATAGAAATTCCTCTAAAATTGGAAAGTTATGGCTTGGGGGGATATAGACTACTGTGATAGTTAAGTTTTTATTGCTATTTATTTCAAGAGTTGTTAGGAGAAATTCTAAGTTTTGAAAGGTAGGAACTGGTTTGGGGTAAGAAGTGAGATTTAGGGAGTTTTGATATATTAATGCAACACCGCCGCCCTTTCTGTTGTAGCACCTATCAGAATTAATTATGTTGTAGCCTGGGGGGAGAATTTCAGTATCTAAAATATGTGGCTTTAGCCATGTTTCAGTTACTGTGACAATAGTTGGGGTGTGGGTAGTTAGCCAGGTATGAAATTCAGAAATTTTATTACAGATGCTACAAATGTTTATTGTTATAAAGTGTAATTGCTGTTGTTTTGAGTTTGCATTAGATTTTTGGGGATGGTTTGGGCCTGGGTTGGGGTGGATGTCCCCACATTTAGTAAGTGAGAAGAGAAGGTGAATTATAGTATGGGCATGATTGTTCTTATAGAGGGGTATGGGGTATTGTGAGAGGCAGAATTTAAGTTTGGATTTGATATAGAGAAGTTTTGTTTGGGTGAGAGTAGTGGTATAAGTTGAGATTAAAGAAGGAGAGATGCCAGAGTAACTATTATTGTTATCTGTTACTGGTAGGGTGTGAGTGCTCAATGACTGTGAAGGTGGGCTTAATGTGGTGTATATAGAGGTGGTATGGAATAGTAGGCCTAGAAGAGCGGTGCAGGTGAGAATGAATAAAAGGAATTGTATGTGTTGCAGTGTATTAGTGATGTATGCCATCTTAAGGAAGATAAGTGTGAGTATGTGGGAGGAGTTTGTAGGGGATGTGCTTTTGAGTTAATGGGAGGGTGTTGATGAGGGAATAAATGGGAGGGTTAGGGAAGTATAAATGTAATGAAGGGGTGGGTTGGTGGGAATGGGGGTAGGGTAGGGGAGCGGAGTGAGCCCAGAGTAGATTGCACTGGACCTCGGAAGTCCTAACAGCCCAAGAATCCAGCAAAAAACTATCTCCACACAGGTAGGAAGAAGAGCAAAAAAAGCATCTAGACAGATGGAATGTGTTTTAATGTGGTGAAGAAGGCAAGTGTATAATTTTAAGTATGGTAGAAGTTGGGAAGAAGAAATAAACTATACTCAAGAAGGCAAGTATATAATATTAAATATGACAGCTAGTGGGAGAAAATAAGGCATATGCGAGCACACTACTAGAGATTCCTATGAAGCAAGAGCAGAAAAGCTAAGTCAAAAGATGGTGTCTTGCTACATCAGGTTTTTTGATTCTTCTGTAATTAAGCAGGACTGAGAGGGAGGTGCGCAGGTTCAAGTTGGGGGAAGGGGATAGACACAAAATAATACAAGGTTGTGAGCCAGAAAAACTGGACCAGGCCAGCTTCTAAGAAAACAGTCAGAAAAACCAAGCTCAGTCAATTAGAAGTCAGTGTAGTTCAGTATCTTCTTAATAACTACAAATCTTGTGCTACTAATATAGTACAGTGTGGTGAAAAGGACCATTATTTCTACAGAGAAAAACTATTGAAGTATGGGCTGCAGGTACATAGGTAAACCTTTTCCAAGATAAAGAAAGTAGTTTTAATTAATTGACCTAGGAGTACAATAGGAAGAGAAAAAAATGGGGGGCAGTAGTGTGCACGCTTACAGTAAAAGGCTATAGCAAAATGTCTTCAGTTTAGAGGACAGATTAAATACAACTCTAACATACACTAGTGTAGCTCCAAGCACTTTATTGTTCCACCAAAACAGGGTCTCACACTGCAAGGCAACCAGCCTTTTGTTTATTAGAGATTGGCCAAGACACAGAATAAAACTTTTGCTGAGGGGGCTGGAAATAAAAAGGAAAAGGAGGTAAATATTAGGTCTGAAGTTTTAAAACACTCTGATTACCAAGTAACTAAGATAGAGGATGCAGAGAAAGAGCAGCATACCTTGTAAGAAACAGCACAGTTCTATGAGCAACACACAATGCCTGACTTCCTTTCAGGTGAAAGCGCTTAGTGGTTTAGACTGTTAATGTATTTTATCTTATTTTATTTTCTCATCTGAATTAAATGTTTTTAAACTTGTCCATATTAGCGCTGGAGTTTTTTCAAATGGCCATCACTTGGAGCTGCATTGGAATACTTATTGGTTTACAGTCACTTGTATCCCTCAGCGGTTACAGTAAGTTCTACTCTAATTGCCAAACAGGTTACTGATCTAAAAGTACCCATAGCAGGAGACAGTATTCACATTAGTGAATAAAACAACATTTACTTGTTATTTAAAGCCACAATATGCTATGAATATAATTCTATTCTGGCATAACAAAAACACTCATATGCAGGGCAAATAGAGTAAAGCAAAAAAAAAAACACTTTTGAAATGCAAGTCCAGAAAACAAGTGACCAAATAGAGCTGTTACCAACTAAAAATATGCATGACAAAAAAAAATACCATGTGTGAAACTTCACAAAAATATGTCTATCTATCTGTATTAAATCAAGCAACTCTTTTCTTAGCTCATTTTCTTTTAAACTGAGGGCACATTTTTTATTTTCATTTCCTGTGAGCATTCTATAGAATGTTTTGTGGCATTTTCCTGTTGCACATTCTCTTCAATTTCATCCTGTGTGATCTGTTGCTGTGTCATATGGGAACTTACTGGCATATCACTCCTCAACATTGACTGTGTCACAGTTTCCACAGTTTCCTATTCCTTCCCTTAGTGTCCAGCTTCAAGTGAATGTTTATACTGGTCTCCTTTGGAAGGATCCAAAATATCTTCACATGGCACCTGACCAATTGCTTCCCATTCCACTGGTTTCCCCTTAATTTGGATATCCATTGCTCTATCTTGTTGTGCTGCTTTGTGAATTAGATTTTCTACACTCAATCCTTCACTTTGCAGCTACTACATAACCTTAGTTTTCATTTTTTAACTTCTCCATTACTAATTTCATTTTCTACTTTTCCTCTTTGTCTTCTTATTTTTTGTATTGTAAAGTTTTCCATATCCAGATTCCTTTGCTTGTATTTCTCTTTGAATATTTTTGGTGCTGCTCTTTTTGTATTGGTTAGTTTTGCTTTCTCCTTTGCATAAATATTACAACATATTAAATCTATTTTTCTTTCCTATGTCTATATTTCTTTTTCAGATGTCTCCTGATTTTCCTGCTTCTCCTTTGGGGACTCGCTCCATCTTGCTGTGATGTAGGTTAGACCTTCTACACCAAATTCTTCACTTTGCAGGCACTCCATAACTTCACCTTCTATTTTTTAACTTCTACTTTACTAATCTTCTTTTCTACATTCCCTCTTTGTGATACTATTTTCTTTATTGTGAAATTTTTCATATCGGGATGCCTCTGCCTGTATATCTCTTCAAATATCTTTGGAACTGCTTTCTTTATATTGATTAATTTGGCTTTCTCCTTTGCATAAATATTGCACCATATCAAATCTGTCTTTCTTTCCCATGTCCATATTTTTTTTTTATATTTTTCAAAAATCTCTAGGTTTTGTTGTTTATATTTTCGCACTTCCGCAGAGGCTTCTTTTTCCAAACAGATTAATATTTCTTGATCTGTATACTGTTTTTTCACAAATCTGTTGCATTAATGAATACCAATTTTTATTTGAAGCTTCTGACAGTTTTTCTTGTGGAAGCAGTTTTCTTTCCTCTAATTTCTCTCTTAATTGTTTTGTATATTTTGTGTCTGGAAAGTCTGGACTTTTTGCATAATAGTAACAATACATAATTTTTTTATTATCCTCAATAGTCCACTTTATTGTCTTTATGGCTCTTATTTGGCCTATCAGTTTTTGTGATTTTTATGGACTACTACTTCCTTCTACAATGGGGTGGGGGCATCCTCCCCCCTGGGCCTGGCTTTGTAGGAATGTTTCGATATTTTGAGGATTCTACACTGTCATCTTTTCAAGTTCTGGCACCATTGTGCCTACCAGGATTGGGCACTTTTTTATCTTGGGTCTTGTGCACCCAGCTATATTTTTTAAATTTTAACCTACTTCTGTCCATGATATATGCTATATAAATACAGTCTATATATCAGTGTTGCCTTGGTGAGATTTTGTGAAAAACAGGGTCCACCTCATGAAGGCACTCACCAAGACTTGAGGATAAATTCAGTTTCAGCACTACTAATGTCCTTTGCTTGCTGACTTTTCATCTCTCCATTAGGACCCCATTCTGCTATTTTTAATTTCTCTAAGTCTTTTGGGTTTCTAATACCATGACTGGAATGGACCCCATTCCTAAGTCAAAGTACGATTAAAGTTCATGAAATTAGTATAGTTTCACTCTTTGATGTTAGCCAAAAGTGCTCTTCGCAGCACCCGCAATGTGCCCAATAATGACTCCTTTAGGAATTTGTATGGTGTTACATGAATTGGTAACATATCTAAATACGATTGCAAATTCTTTTTTATAAGACCAGTTGCTCCTTCTACTATTGGAACTGTCTGGGTATCTTTCTTCCACATGACTCTCATTTCTGTCTGCAGATTGAGGTATTTTATGACTTTGTGTCTCTCTGTACGCAAGACACTGTAGTCACTAGGTGTGGCGATTTCAATGATCAATGCTACTTTTGTCTTCTTTTCTTGGACCATTATATCTGGTTGTCTAGCATCTATCTTTTGGACCGTTGGTATTGAGTGATCCCATGTGATGTAAACTTCATCATTTTCTATGATTCTCTGTGGCTCGTTTCCAGTGTTTTTCAGCCACTTCAATACCATAATGTTTGCACAATCTCCAGTGTAACAATCTTGCCACATTATTATGCCTTTCAGTATACAGTCCCTCTGCCATTAGAGAGTTACAACCAGCAATAAGGTGTGTGACTGCTTCAAATTTAGTTCCACAAAACCTACATATGTCTGTTTCTCCCACATGTTCAGAGGACTTAGTAAACCAGCATGTATGTAGCCCACTATCTTGGGCTGCCAATATTAACCTTTCATTTCTTGATATAAAATCACCTCTCCTTAACCATTCCTGTGTTCATTCTTGATCAACATGAGGCTCTTCCAGAAGTTTTCTATACTTGCAACTATATTTGTTTTTTCCACATTTCTTGCCTTCTCATCTGGTCCTTCACCTTATATTCTTTCTTTTGTTTTATAGCACATTCAGTTGCTCCCTGGTTTTTATCCACTTCTGGTTTGATTTCCATTTCTGCTTGACGTCAATATGCTTCTGCTAAATTAAGCAGAGATGTCATCTTAGATTTATTCTCCTCATGTTTCAAAACTTTCACCACATTTGGATCTTGTGAGGTCAGTAGATATGTGTGGAGTCCCCACGACTGCAGATTTATACATGTAATCAATTTCAAGGAGATCCATCCCTCCTTCAGAATGGGGAATATATAATCTTGGTATACACTGATTTTTATAAATCATTTGGTGAGCATGAAGCATCCTTCTTGTTTTAATATTTAATCTATCCAGCACTTTTTGGGGCCAGTCAATCACTCTAAAACTATAAGTTAGGACAGGAAGAGCAAATTCATTTATAGTTTGGATCTTATTTCTAGGTGTCAGTGCTGTTTTCACTATTAATTTAAGTCATCTAAAGTACTCCTTACTAAGCTTTATTTGCATTTGTTCATGTTTTATTGCTGATCCTTCATCAATTCCCAAGTATTCATACACCCCCTCTTGCTCAAGTTCTTTTATATCACATTCTTGTCCCAAACTGATATTTTCCTGGTGCTGCAGTTTTTCTTTTTTAAAGGTTGCTTTTGCACATTTATCAAGACCAAATGATATTCTAATATCATCTGAAAAAGTTTTGACAACCTGCAGCTGTGCTTTCAATTCCTCATCTGATGAGTTATACAGTTTTAAATCATTGACAAAGAGAAGATGAAAAGTCATTAGACTTTGTTGTTTTCTAGAAGCCAAATTATAGCCATGACCTAAGCTGTTAAGTAAACAGCTTAATGGACTAATGGCAGGGCAAAATAGCAACGGTGACAGGGAGTCACCCTGGAATATCCCCCTTTGGATTTTTATCCCTGGGATAATAATCTGTCCTTTATCATGGCTTAATTGCAAAGTGGTTTGCCACTGTTTCATGGTTACTGTAATGTAATCAATCAGTGTAGGATGTACCTTATACATTTTTAAGCACTCTTTTATCCATGAATGTGGGATACTATCAAATGCTTTTTTATAGTCAATCCATGCCATACTTAGACTCTTCCCTTTCTTACAGTTCTCCACTATAACTTTATTTAACAACAAATAAACATTTGTTCCATATGACTTTCTTTTATTGCCCTTTTGTTCTACTGCCATAATTGAGTTTTCTTCTAAATGACTATAAACTCTGTCAGTATCAATCCCCATGTATAGTTTATACGTCGACGAAAGACAAGTTATTGGTCTATAATTTTTAGGGTAGTTTGCAGGTTCACTCTTAAGTAAGAGCATTGTTTTTCCTGTTGTTAACCAGTGCAGTGTCTGTTCAGAGTGTGCATATAAATAGTTCTTACTCATGGCTAGATCCTCGTGTAAAGAAATTAATACTTTAAGCCAAAAGTTAGGTACTGCATCTGGGCCTGGGGTTTTCCAATTAGAGGCTTTTCTCAACTTTGTTTCAATCTATCTGGCTGTTATTTCCTTCCATTTCATATTCTGTACCTTTAAACTTCTTATTCTTTCTTTTACTTCTTCCATCCATTTAACATCTTTGTTATGTTCCACAGGATCTTCTTAGATACTTCTCAAAAATGTATCTACTTCCTCTTTTTTTGGCGGTCTTTCAATTCCTTTTTCCTTATTTCCCAATCCTCTATAAAACTTTTTGGGTCATCAATAAATTGCTTATTTTGTGCTTTTCCCTTATATTTATCTTTGTATCTTCTAAGTCTTTCTGCCTGTTTTGAAAATTTTAGTTTGTTTTCTCCAATAGTGCATAATAGATCCTGGTCTGTTCTAATACACATTGCTTTTATCACATCTATCTTTCTTAATATTTTTGTTGATCTGTTCCCTCTTCTATAATCTTCTAACAATGACACTTCTTGTCTTAGCTGCTTCATAGTTTTCTCTATTTGATATTTCCATGATGGTATTCACATTCACCCCCCATTTTCCCTTGCTACCCTATGTTCCTGTGGTAGAATTTTATCAGTTATTAATTTAGCAGAAAGTAATATATTCTGTTTACTTCTGCTATATTGCATGGATCTCAATGAACAGTCCTAATTACTGTGTTCGTTTTATCAAGCTTCTGACTTTTGAGGTTTTATTAACCTTCTGCAGTCTATTTCTCTCATTGATCTTGATATATCTGTCTTTGTCTATTAAATCAAGCAACTCTTCTCTTAACTCCTTTTCTTCCATACTGAGGGCACATCCCTTGTTTTCCATTTTCTGCGGGCATTCTGTAGAAAGTTCTATAACATCTTCCTGTGGGACATTCTCTTCAATTTCATCCTGTGTCATCTGTTGTTCTGTCATATGGAAACTCACTGGCCTATCACTCCTCAACATTAACTGCATCAGAGTTTCCACAGTTTCCTGTTCCTTTCCTTCCTGTCTAGCTTCAAGTAAATTTTTATACTGGTTTCCTGTGGAAGGCTCCAAAATATCTTGATATGGCACCTGACCTGTTGCTTCCTGTTCCACTGGTTTCCCATTAATTTGGATATCCATTGCTCTATCCTGTTGTGGTGCTTTCTGCATTTGATTTTCTACACTGAATCCTTCTCTTTGCAGCTGTTCCATTACCTCAATTTCTATTTGTTTGACTTCTCCATTACTAATTTCTTTTTCTACTTTTCCTCTTAGTCTTCTTATTATTTGTATTGTGAAGTTTTCCATATCCAGATTCCTTTTCCTATATTTGTCTTCAAATATCTTTGTGCTGCTCTTTTTGTATTGATTAGTTTTGCTTTCTCCTTTGCATAAATATTACACCATAATAAATATTTTTCCTTTCCCCTGTCCATATTTCTTCTTCACATGTCTCCTGATCTTCTTGCTTTTCTTTATTCTGGTGACTCACTCGATCATGCTGTGATGTAGTCTGTGTTAGACTTTCTACATTTAATCCTTCACTTTGCAGGCTTTCCATAAATTCAACTTCTATTTCTTTAACTTCTACTTTACGAATCGTCTTTTCTACATTCAATCTTTGTGCTTTTAGTCTTTTTATTGTGGAATTTTCCATATCTGCATGCCTTTGCTTGTATTTTTCTTCAAATATCTTTGAACCTGCCTCATGTACATTAGTTAACTTGGCTTTCTCCTTTGCATAAATATTGCACTGTATCAGATCTCTCTTTCTTTCCCATGTCCATATTTCTTTTTTATATTTTTCAAATATCTCTAGGTTTTGTTGTTTATATTTTCTCACTTCCTCAGATGTTTCTTTTTCCAAAGAGATCAAAATTTCTTGATCTATATACTGCTTTTCAAAAATCTGTTGTATTAATGAAAGCAAATTTTTATTTGAAGCTTGTGACAGTTTTTCCTGCAGAAGTATTTTTCTTTTGTCTAATTTCTCTCTTAATCGTTTTGTATATCTTGTGTCTGGAAATTCTGGGCTTTTTACATAATAGTAACAATACATAATTTCTTTCTTATCCTCAATAGTCCACTCTGTCATCTTTATGGCTCTTCTTTGGCCAATCAATTTTTGTCATTTTTGTGGACTACTACTTCCTTTTCCAAAAGGGGGGCCATCCTCTACTACAGTTTGAGTGGGTTAATGTTATGCTAGACCAGTTTTGTTTGTTGCTTTGGTACGTGGCTTGGACTTTGTCTGCTGATTTTCTCAACAATTGTTTTCACTGTTCACCTGTGGAAAGGTGCATATAATGAAAAAGTGCCTCAAAATCTGGTAGAACACTAGGAGAAGCATTTTAATGTGTGTAAGAATTCTTCCACTCATTTAACAGTAGTGCCTGGATCATCTGTGCACCAAGTAAGAAAGTTACTTTATTATAGCTGGAAAGTAATTGCTATCATTGTTTTGAGGAAGAAGAGTGTAGGAGTGTGGCATGACACTTGGGAGACTTCCTGCTCCATCTACAGACACATGAAGCAGTGATTAGACTTAGGTCATCTGTTAACTTGTTAAGTAAAAATAATACTGCTTCATCTATAGCAAATTTAAGACCACAAATGTTCACAAATCTTCTTTAAAAAGTATATTGTTGTAGAGATTTCATTTGTGGGATATGAATAAAGAGATATACAATTATAAGGTTAATCTGTTGCTTCAAAATGTTGCTACCCTCCCAGCATTTGGTTTTGCAACAAAAAATGGCCAAGAGCTCATTCATGAAGAACAAAGGTATTGGTGAGAGGGGGCACCCTGAGTCCTAATTCTTTGACAAAGATGTCAGAGGAAAGGTCAGAATTTGTTTACATTCTAGCTCAGGTGATGTTATACAGGGCTTGTGTAGCAACAGCAACAAAGTCAGGGATTCCATAAAAGCTAAGGTCTTCTCATGGAAAAGCACAGGGTCGGTGTAAGCATTTTGGGAGCCCCCAACAAATGTCAAGTGAGGGTCCCCCTAGACACTTCCAGTCTAAGTATCATACTGTCACTGCCAGCCCTCCTAAACAACCTTTTAGTTTATGCTGCAAACTTTTAGGAGTAGTACACACAGACTGACCTGTAGCTGGTATGGTCTTAAATTACAACAGGCTTATGTACCACACTATGTTGGCCCATCTCATAAAGGCACACTTAAAGTTACTGGCAATTATTTGCAAAAATGATACAAGTCTATGTACAGGTCTGGACTTTGGTGAAATATTGCCCTAGGCACTGCCTACTGTTTCAGCCCCTACCCAGACATACATGCTCTCAATCCTCCCCTATGTCTTCCCCATCTTGGGCTCCCCATACCATGCTCATTACTTTATTCCTCCTTTTCTCACATTTTGTCTAACTCTTCAATGTTTTCAAGAAATCATCTACTCTAAAGTGCATTTTATTTTTTTTTTCTTTTTCGCAACCTTTTCATCCAATGATGGCTTAAACAGATATTATGATTAAGAAAAGAAATTCAGTGTTGATGTTCAGCTTTAGTTTCCCTTGTATCCTTTCAACACTCCTTTCCTGACCTAGACAGCACAGTAATAACCATTTAGGAAATGAGTCAATTAAGCCAGTGCCCCCAGAAACCATATGGGGTTATAGAAGCTCTGGAATGCATTTTTAGAGCATTTTCCCAACCCTTCAATCCAATGGTGGCCTAACCAAAATCATGAATAAGAAAAGAGTTTCAGTCATTTTTTTATTTCAAGGAAGACATATGTTGTACCCAAGGTTTAATATTCAAAGCTGACAACGTAGTAGTTCATGATAAACTGATACACAAGTCCTATCTGGGAATACTGTCTGCCTCCCTAATCCCCCCAGAAGTCAGTCACTGCCTGTGCATCCCTCTGGTGTTAGATTATAATGAAAGCAGAGGCTGAAATTACCACAGTCATGTATTTCAAGTGCTTTTGACATACATATACATCTCATGCCTCCTCACTCCTCACTCCTAACCCACTTGTGTGCATGCCTGATGTGTGATTTTGAGGAAAGTGAAAAAATAATGATTACAGTAATTTATTCTGCTTTGTTGCTCCTAGACAGTACACTGCCCTTACACAAGCTGCAGTAAGTTTCTGTGTACACCTCTGAGATCTGTGAGAAAAATATAAGAAACAATAACCACACTGTCCTCAGCTCAAACACAAGCTAAAATGCCCCCTGTGCACATAGCTAAGATTTGACTGTGATGAAAATTGAAGAGGTAATAACCCCCCCTCCCCCACATAACTTGCAGCAGCTTTCTGTACACACAGATCTGAGCAGGGCTGATTTTAGAAAGGGTACGGCTGTGAGCAGAGGCCATTATCAGCTTTATCCAAACAGGGTCATATCACAACCTTGCTAAGGTTAAAGAGTGTGGTCAGAAAATTGATGCATTTTTTTCTCTTCATTTTTCCTCAACCAGCAACAGCTTTTGCGGGGCCCACACAGTCAAGAATGATTAAGGGAGCCACCATGTACTCATTTAGTCAGTCTGGGGAGAGGGAACCACCAGACTCCTAGAAGATCTAAGTGTCTGAAAGTTCTGTGGTGTATTTTATGCCTTACTTTTGAAATATAATTAAATGTTAGCAACATTTTTATTGATACCTAGATGAATAATGCATGTGTCCTGGCATTACTGAGTGTGCGCATAGATAAATAAATTCAGTGATATTTTTTAAACACACATGCACACGCGCGCACACACACACACACACACACACACACACACACACACACACACACACACACACACACACACACACACACACACACACATACACACACACAACATATCAGTGCTAGTTGTATACTTATTCCAGCAAATAGCAACACATTGTGCAACATTAGTACTGCCACATGAGATCAGTAACTGCTGTTTAGCAGTGATCAAAGAGTAACAGGGTAAGTCACTTTTATTTAGCTCATTGAGTAGTGTAATGTATACCTGTCACTGTCCCTGATTTCACAAACCTTCCTTGATTTTGCTCGTAATTTTCTCTGTCCTTCATAAAAAGTTTGATTTGCTAGTAAATCATTGAGGGTTACAGACAGTCAATAAATCCAGACATCAGAGTTTTATACTTCTTATTGTCCAAAAACTGCATGTTGATGCAAAAGTGTTATTCTGTTACCAGTTTAAGTGAATTACAGTAATATTTAAAAAGTGTTCCTGATTATGAGCCTTTATTCTGCTATTATTTTTGGCATTATGCTGAATTCTTCAGCAAAAAAATTTAGTTATAGCACTGTGTGTTCTGCCAGTATTTATAAAACTTTCGGAAAGAGAAAACCATCTCTGTAGATCAGAAGCATCAGCTTTTGTTATTCTTAGAACCAGACACTCTATTTACCATTTTCCACTACTTCTCCTGTATGCCAGAGACTTCTTAACTAGTTTTATTCTATTTTACTTCTTTTCAGCCTTCCTGCTTCATAAGTCACTTCAAACACATCAGACTCCTCAATGAACTCTTAACTGTCATCAGAGCCTGTGAGATAATTACATTCTTGAACCATTACAGCTGAATGGCTATGGACAATAGACCATCCTTCTGACTGGGGCATTTAGGAAGAATAGACAGTCAGGGCATTTGTTCTTAAGAAGTAATTATAAGAATTTTATTTGCAATGCATATATGACTATTTAATGTTAATTCTGAGTCTCTCAGCTATCAAAAACTTGTCTGATCATTTATGACACATCAGACATTCTGTCTTGAATTAATGAACTGCTTATCCTGTATAACTCATACCTTTAGCTAAATTTATTAATTTAGTAACATAACACCTTAAAATACTGCGGTGGTGGTGCTGCAGTAACAGTAAGATGTTGTCCTGCTCGGTTCTCAGCTAGAACATCTTCTGTGTGGAGACATTCATGAATGGGCGTACCTTCGTTGAAGGCTGTGCATCAGGGCCAGCAACTTGGCACATAAAAATCTACTTCCAATCATTAGTGGACCGGAGTTCCGCTGTGGCGACCCCTAACCGGGAAAAGCCGAAAGATACAAGTAACATAACACCTTAAAAGAATCATTGAGTCTCTAGACCTTAGTGATGAACAAATGGTATATTCATTCTTATGTCATGGTAACTATGACATTTTGTGTTATGACTGCAATGTTTTCTGTTTCACCTCTCAAAACTTCAAACTTGCTATGAACTTTCAGGGTTTCTTCTCATAACAGAGACAGAAATGAAACACGCACACTGTACAGATTTAGGCTTCTGTTAAATTCTGCATGAGGTCAGGAATGCTTCAAATTGCTAGATCTGCAATTTTCATTTTTTTTGCAATTACTCCAAAAAAAGAGATTTACAGATTTCTGCAGGTGAGGCATTTCTCAAAATAAATACTAAACAACTTATTTCTGATTACTTCTGACAGCATATAACATATGAGTATTCAGGATGGGTTAGTGATAAAATAGACATAAGCTGTGTTTGTCCAACTTCAACTTAGTTGAACATATTTTTCAGATCATACAATACATAGAGGATTAACGACTTTGTATGTTCTGCTGTATGATGCATGTAAGAGATATTTAATACCTTACAGCTATACATGTATAGGGCATTTCCTAAGATAACAAATATAACGAAAGAGTATCAACAAATAAACTTAAAACTTCCTGCTCAAAATCAAAACAGTTAATATACTTACCATTTCTATATACAAACAAATGCTTAGGCCATAGTCATTTCATTATGAGTACAGCAAATGTATACTTTCTTCAGAAAAGACTTTTACGTGTGGCTAAAAGAGGACTTTCCTTTAAGTCCATGGTCAGTAAGCTACCAAATAAAAACAATAAATTAAGGGTTCCCTACTGAAATGTTGGCACTTGAAATGCCCAGTGCCACCATACTGAAAAAAAGGCCAAAAAGGAGAAGAGTAAACCTTTAACATCAGTCTTCACCTTTAAACTTCTTTTTTTGCTGGGGGGGTGGGGGGAGGCAAGAGCCTCCTCCCCCTAAATTTATGTATACCAATTCCTAGATCATCATACCTTGGAGAAAAGGGAATATTCAGAGAAATGGCCATCTTGGACTTAATATATGTAAGTTTATTTTTTTCGGCTGTTCAGTCTCTGCGTATTGGGACTTGCTCTTCTGGGTCCCAATATTTCAAATGGTTACCTAAATGAAGATATTTTACTGAAGCGATAAATTATTCCACATTCAGCAGGATGAACTGGTTTCTCCTGACCTTTAATGTAGGTCTTCAAAATTCTCTGTCATTAGATCTTGTGAGATGATTACATTTCTTGAACCATTACAGCTGAATGCATATGGACAACAGGAAATCCTTCTGACTGGAACACTTGGGAAGAATAGACAGTCAGCCCATTCTTTCTTAAGAAGTAATTATTTTGTCATTTTTTTTTTCAAGAAAGTAAATGCACAATCTAAAGGATCATTCATTTTGCAGATTGACATTGAGCTGCTGTTTTGCAAGTTGACTACTTTCTTGATTTAAAGGACGTGATGATGGAATAGGATGCCACTCTTCTGGAATTGGGCATATATATATATATATATATATATATATATATATATATATATATATATATATATATGTAAGGCAAGGGGTGATTTTTTTTAGATATTTTGAGTTTCAATCTTTAGGTCAATATTTTTGTGTTTAGTACTGTGAGTGTTCAGTTATTCATATGGCACTCAGGTGTGTGTGTGTGTGTGTGTGTGTGTGTGTGTGTGTGTGTGTGTATATATATATATATATATATATATATATATATATATATATATATATATATATATTTATATATAAAAGACAAAAGTAGGAAGCCTCCCACTGAAGAACTGTGTAACACAAAATAACATCAGCCCACTGATGCTGTCACACTTGCATGACTAATATTTTGTCTAACAACAGTAAGGTATGAGCATAAGCACCAGATGAAAGTCAGAAGGAATAACAGCATAAAATATAAAAGATAAGGACCACACATTAAATGGTACAGTTATAAAATGGAACTGCATCTGTTAGCGTGTTTGCTAAAACATATGAGTTACATTGAATAAATGTAATATCACATGGTATACAAAGAATATGAGTAATATATTAACTCATTAATAACTAAGTGATGTAGAATGTCATGCCTGTAGCAGCATACAGACTTCCCTACTACCAGAGTATTTTCTGAAAAATCAAGGTAAGCATACATTAAATAAATGTAAATATTTTGTGAACAATAAAAGCTATTAAAATGTACAAATACCAATACTATCCGTCAGTTTTCTTTACAGTGATAGTAGTCTGTGCATTCATAGTATTTCCATAAACACTAATATATTATAATACACACATCCCCAGAATTATATTTATTGCTGAACTTTCAAAAACAAATTGTCATATCTTGGAAACTGTACAGCATGGACATATATTATTAATGCACTTTTTAACCAGACATAAGCTTTCAAATGACAGAAAGAAATTCCTCTCTGAGTGTGTGTTTATTTACATATTTACACAAATATGAAAACATGTGCTTAATTGTATAATTAGCAATTTAAATAACACTGACCCCCGGATTCTGCATGCCCTGCATGGCATGCAGGACTAGTGCAGAAGCTCCAGCAGGCAATATGTCTGCCGTGCGATCCAGGAATAACCTGTAGGGGCGTGCACGAGCGCTCCTGCACTAGTCCTGCACAGACCCAGCCCCTGTATGCAAATCACCCCATTTGCAGGAGAAATCCATGCAAATGAGGTGAATTTGTGATCCAGGAAGCTGGAAACCAGCCATGCAGGACTAGTGTAATCTGCAGAAATGTACTCCGCCAGTAACGGAGTACATTTCTGCAAATTACAAAATGGAGCCATGACAGCTCCAAATAAAGGGTGGATCTCATGTAGAAAGCATACCGATGGCCAACTATAAGGCCATTGGCATGAAAAACACTTGAAAAAAAAAAAAATCAACTTTTAATTTTTTTGTAGCCGATCTCGGCTGTTTAAGTGTAGGTAGCGGCACGCAAACGGGATTGGGGGAAAATAAGAAAAATACCTTAAATAAGCATTCTAACCAAAATCATTATTCCGCCATTATACTCAATGGCAGGCAGAAGACAACATGGCCAGTGAATTGTGGTTGCTAAGGGGATGGCTTAGTGTGGGACATGTAGCTATGCATTAGCAGGCAATCCTATGCAAATTAGGGGAATGATTGTGCATCCCAGATTTTCCCTGAATGTTAGGCATTTCCCAACAGTGTAAGAGCAGGAAAAGCTTGGTGCCAGACTAGGAGTTAGCTGATATCATACGGGTGTGTGTCAGGCATACTGTAAGTGGACTGGAGCCCTGTGGCTCGGGTTTGCCCATAGCTTACCACAGCTAAGCAAGTGTGTGTTTCTGAGGCTGCCTAGCACTCTTTACATTGCCTAAATGGGTGTGCGTGCTGTACACCGGGTTTTAAAGGGAAAAAAATAAAGTAAACCAGGAAATAGCAGCTCTGTACACATTTGAGCACTCTGTTTGTGTGGCGCACCCCTGGGCTTAAACAGGAAGGCAATGGGAAGGGAAAACAGCAGTAGGAAGGTAATCAAGGAGAACTAGCATAGCTGGCAGGTGAAATGTATCAGAATCAGCCAATTACACAGGCAGCAGACCAGTCCAGCCCAGCCCAGAACACTACTATAAACCATGCAAGCACCTTTCCCTATGTTTTTTCCCATACTCTACACCACCGGTGTATACAAGTGGGGGAAGTTTTAACAAACAAAATAACAAAATGATAGGGGCTGCAATAGCTATCATATAACAATTTGTGGAAGAGGTTGAGGGTGGTGAGGATGTGAATGCTATTGACCAATCCACAGTGAGGAGACAGAGAAGAGTGTACAGACCCAGGGTAACCTACCAGGGGCTACATAATCTGGAGATAGTGGAGCACTATAGGGTGGACAAGGACCTCTTACAGCAAATTGTTGAGCTGTGCCGGCCATGCCTGACACGCAGAGCTAACAGAGGGGAACCTATCCCAGTGGATACCAAGGTATGTGTAGGCCTAAGCATGCTAGCTACAGGTACCTTTCAAAGGCCAACTGGGGATATGATGGGGATCTCACAGGCATCAGCATCCAGGGTACTACACCAGTTCCTGGATGCCATGTCAGCACATGCAGGTGAGCACGTATATTTCCCCAACACCCGTGAGACGTTGGCCAGACATATGCAACTGTTCCACCAAATAGCAGAATACCCTGAGGTAGTGGGTGCTATAGACTGCACGCACATATGCATCAAAGCACCACCCAGTGAGTGGGGTAGGGTCTACATCAACTGCAAGGGCTTCCCCTCCATCAACTGCCAGGTTGTGTGCGATGCTCAGGGCATAATAATGAATGTGTGTGCTGGTTGCCCTGGAAGCTATCACAATTCCCACATCCGGCATCTGACATAGCTGTACCAAAGGTTTGCCAATGGGGACATCCCTTACGGTCACCTAGTGGGGGATGCTGGTTATGCACTGGAGATATGGCTGATGACACCCATCAGAAATGTACACACACCCGGACAAGAACACCATAATGAGGCACATGCACAGACCAGGATTATAATAGAGCATGTGTTTGGGATGCCGAAGTCATGGTTCCGGTGCCTGGACACATCCAGTAGAGCCTTGCAGTACTCACCAGCTGCATGTACCCAAATTGTCATCGTATGTGCCATGCTACACAATATGATCCTGCGGAAACAGCTGCAGCAGGAACAGCACAGGGCAGGGTCACACAGCCCCCCACCATTGCCAAGGCCTACATAGGCACAGAGTGACTCGGAGGAGGAACAAACTGAGCCTGCCGCAGTAGGCAGAAGGAGGCATGCCCAGTATGCCTTGGCCTTTGCAAAGAGACAATGCATAGCACATACACTGACACAAGAGGGATCCAGGGAATGACACCTCTCTCTGACTCACACATACAGTAAAAGGGATGCCAAACATGACACTAGCTGTGCTCAGCCATGTGTAGGGAGTGTACTATGTGCATCTGACATATGCAGCCCTGCAGCACCACCTTCAATACTGGCACACCCACAAGGTAAGTCACTCAACCTACCAATTGCTGAATGGAGTAGAATGTGGTGTTACTGGTATCTATGGTATGGATGTGAGCATGCACAGGAATCAGGTGGCTGAATTGTATGCCAGCAGATAGTAGAAACCTATATGGCACCATGTGATCTGTAACAAATACTGGTGTTACCATAGTACCCAGTACTACACAGGGTGACAAAACCCACTGCAGAAAATGTGCTGGCCACATGTGTGTCCATATAACTCACACATGCAAGTCAGGGAGGTTCACATACCCAACAACAGTCTCAGCCAGCAGGACAGGTGTAGACAAACACAAACAAAGACTGTGCTATGACCTCTGACTGATGCCTATGGGTAATCCCCCCCCCAGGCCTACACAGACATACTACAGCAGGTCAGGCAGTGAGATGTTAGTCTTGAAGTGTAGGAAGTCAGAAACTAACATGTAGGTCAATCAAAGCTAAGACCTGTAGTACACTGATATGCCTCAAGTCAGCATGATAGGTTAGACTACAGAATGAAATGGAGTACCTGACATACCAGTACAGTCATAGCAAATGTGTACAAGTGTCAGGTGTGCCCCTCCCATCCTATGTAGAAATGTAGAAACAGTCAGGTGTGACCCCCAATCCTGTGTAGAAATGTAGTAACAGTCAGGTGTGCCCCCCAATCCTGTGTAGAAATGTAGACACAGTCAGGTGTGCCCCCCCAATCCTGTGTAGAAATGTAGGATCAGTCAGCTTTGCCCCCCAATTCTGTGTAGAAATGTAGAAACAGGCAGGTGTGCCCCCCCAGTCCTGTGAAGAAATGTAGAAATAGTCATGTCTGCCCTCTCCCCAACTCCTGCGTAGAAATGTAGTAACACATGTGCCCCCCCAATCCCATGTAAGAATGTAGAAACATTCAGGTGTGCTCCCCCAACCCTATGTAGAAATGTAGTAACAGTCAGGTGTGCCACCCCAAACCTATTTAGAAATGTAGTAATGGTCTGGCGTGCCCCCCCCAATGTGATGTACACACGTTGTAACAGTCAGGTGTGCCTTCCCACAACCCTATGTAGAAATGTAGTAACATGTATGTGTAGGTATAATACCAGTGGAGCACAGATGCACAGAGGTAGCCAAGGTAGCAGGATAGGTTGCAGCATTTGCACAATATGCAGGTATGTGTGTTAGGTTGGTGTGTGTATCATATTGTGTGAGAGTGGTCAGTATGTATGCATGTTGAGGTAAGACCTGGTGGCCATTGCCCACTACTGCTGATGACAGGGACAAGTCATCACAACTGCAGTGCCAAAGACAATTCCCACCAGTATAACACATGCTAGCAGTAAGCCATTGTAAATGTATGGTGGTAATATGTGTCACCATCTGAAAGACTGAATGACATGGCTGTTGGGCCAGATATACAAGCAGTACATAAGGGGAAGTCATACATACAGACATGCATTATATATTGTGTCACTGTGAAATGGAGACACCCCTGGAATTGTACATACAGGTATACATCACATTATCTGGTCCTGTATTAGGGGATACTGGTGTTGTCTACCTGAACACTTGCAGATCACAAAGGAAGTAGGACTGATGTATTGGGAAACAGCTGATGTACCTGCACATGCCAGCATAACTAGAATACCCCATGCATATCTGTGTGTCAGATGCAAGTAGTGTCCATAGCACACATGCACCCAGCTCATGCAAACACCGCCCACAGGTACCTCTCTGGTCATATCCCTGTGGTGGGGAATGGGTACAACATGACCCCACCTGTATATGGCAATAGCGAAAGAATGCAGCATGCAGTGCAGGTGTCCCATTCAGGTGTGTCCCTAACCATAGGTAGCACCCTGCCAGCATCCACACCACCTGATCAAGACTGATAGAAGGTATTGGCATGAACATCTAGCACACCTACCTTGTCACCCCAGGGGAATATACTGTATGGTGGTCTGAGACTGTACGACTGACAAAATGCCACAGCCTGCCACATCTGGCCCGCATCCATACCTAATAGCCCACAGGCCTCTGCCAAGGGCCTGTGTCTCACATGTACTGCCAATGCATGTTATGTTATGGGCACCCAAATAACAACATACACTCCACATAAAAAATCACAGGAACAATAAACTGGTAAGACACAAAAACAAAGTAGCTGAAGTACCTTCCAACAGAATAGTTTATTGTTAGCGCTTTTGTTAAGACAAATTTCCAAATTTCTTCAGATATCTTATCCCAACATGCAATAGTATTTATAGGGACAACAATTAAACCTTAATTGCTCAGCAAATTAAAAAAAAATTACTTAAATAAATCCTTAAAGCTGTATATACTGAAATTGTATATACTAAAGTTAATCACCTCAAAACCCAGAAAAAACACAGTACAAAACACATTATAAAAATGACATCATAGTCAAAGAATAAAAATACTAGTACAAACTTTTAAGACCATATAAATGTCAAAAAACATAACAAAAAAGATTATATATATCACAATAAATTATAAATATATAAAAGTAAAAATGAAATTAATTATTTAATAATAATAAATTCAGTCAGGTAAGATATATTTATATCTTACCTATTCAGTGCTTTAAGTTTCAAAATACACATAATGGAAGAATATTTATTAAGCCCAGGAAAAATGTGGGCAAAAGTACAAATTTGCCATAGTAATTCATTTTCCTCGAGCTTAAGCTGCCAAGGTCCCCCTCTAAGACTATGTTTTTCTTGATGTAGGATGGTGAAAAGGAATCTATGTGTGGGGTAGTCCAAAATGTGCCTAGCAAGTGCATTAAGTGAATTACCTTTATTAATGTGATATAGATGTTCATATATTCTTTGTCTTAAGGTTCTCTTTGTTTTCCCAATATAAAATGATTGGCAGAGCTGACACAATGCTACATACACTATTGCCTTGGATTCACAATTATATTTCATGTTCACTTGAAATGTTTGACCTCTTATATCGAAAGTATGACCAGTTTTGATATATTGACACTGATTACAGTGTCCACATTTTAACATCCCCTTATTTTTAACTGCCTTATTTTGTAATTCTACAAGATTCTTTAAAATTGGCCCTCGTCTATAGGGTACATGCAAAGGCTGATCAAGCTTTCTATTTATGTGTGTGGCTTCTAAAATCAAAGACCAATTTTTATGTAATATATTTGACACATATTTAGCATTTATAGAATATGTAGTTATAAATGTAGGACCGGTATAAACCACATTATTGCTTTGCATAGTAGTAACTGTAGTATCCATATAATTACATAAAACTTCTGGCGGGTTATACCCCTTATTCAGTATAGGCCGAAAGTGGCCATTCTGTCATTTATTAGTTACTTCCATCTAAATTTGGTTAAATAGTCCCCTAGGATATCCTCTGCTAAGGAACATATCTCTGAGAAGATCACATTCAACTAAGAAATCATGTTCTAAGGATACCATCCTAGCAGCCCTGACTAACTGTCCCTTCATTACTGCTTTCTTTTGGTGGAAGGGATGGCTGTAGAGAAGTGTAGGAATGTGTTCGAATATGTGGGTTTCCTAAAAATTATAGTTTTATACCTATTGTAAACTCTGTCCCTAGAAATAGAAACATCCAAAAAATTAATGGTGTCAGTTGCAAACTCGTACATGAAGTCAAGAAAATCAGTAAGCTGTCGAATCTCATTAATAAAAGGTAGAACCGTAGTACCATCACCTTTCCAAATAAAAAACATATCATCCTGGTACCTCGTGTACCAGGATGTATGTGTTTGGAAAAAGTGTTTTTTAAACAAGAATTTGTGTTCCCAATGAGCTAATACACAATTAGCAAAACTACCACCACAAGGTGCCCCCATGGCTATACCTGATGTTTGTTTGTACATCTGGCCATTAAACAACATAAAATTGTTAGAAAGAACTAATTGTAATAATGTTTCAATGACATTAGTGTCATTATTGTCTGTCCCTTTATTTGTAAGTAAAGCTCTAACCCAATCGAGGCCCAGCTCTTGAGGGATAACAGTATATAGATCTTTTATATCTACTGTTAAAAAGTTATAATCAGCATTCAATTCTAGATTGTTAATAACATGCAAAACCCCCCATGAGTCTGGGCATATTTGTTTCTCCATTTTAATTATTGGTTTGAGCTTATTATCCCCTACAATAATGGGTATCCGTGGTGCTATCATTGTTAGGTAATGCAAAGTATCTAAACAAATGCTTCCTTCAAGAAATAAGTCATTGATGGTGTCACGTATTTTCTTATATGCAATGTTTACCTGATGAATACTAGAAACACAATAATGATCACTGTCTATACCTCTCAACCAATCGGGGACAAATTTAAACAGAATCAGGGACAAGTCACAAAAAAATTAGGGACAATCAGGGACATTTTTTAAAATATTAGTGCTATTAACTTGAAACTGACAGAATCAGAGCATATGAATTAATACACATTTTCTGAAGTAAAAGAAGTCTATAACTCTTAATTATTGTAATTATTCATTAAGTATAATTCACCACCTTTCCTCCAAAAGTCACTAGTTTTAGGAGGGATTAAGAGGGACAGAGCTAAAATTTGAGTCAAAATCAGGGACGTCCCTGAAAATCAGGGACAGTTGAGAGGTAAAATCTAGTCCATTTAACATTCTCTATTGGTATTCATTTTCATACATAAATATTAGGCCTCCACCCTTATTGGGCTTCATTATTCTAATACCCTGCATTTTTAGAGATGCTAAAAAAATCATTTTCTTCAGATGTCATATTAAACTGCACATTCTTAGTATTATTACCCAGTAAACCCGCACGTAAATCCATTTCACAAATTCATTCAAAGAGCCCCAAAGTTGGATACAAGGTTGGATTAAATAGACTAGAGACTCTTAAATCACTAGTTAAACCAGGGGTATTACCCATAAGAACAGTAAAATTAAGTTTACGAACAAAAGTTTTCAAATCTAAGATTGTTCTTGCCAAATCCGCTTTTTTATCAGGGACAAAAGATAATCCCTTAGACTAAAAAATCAATACACTGAATGTTAACATTTAAATTAGTGTAATTAAATACTTTAAAGTCACCTCTGCTACTGATTAAAATAGACACACACACACACACCTCCCTCTGTAATACCTACTTGTCCATGGATTTACAGACAGTCCCACATATATGTCCATGTGGTACCCCATCCTGCATGACATTAACATATACACATTGATAGCACTCATTAACATATCAGTCCTCTAAATGCCTACACAAGCGGTCACAACAGAAGACCTGTTACTACATTACCTGCCTGAGCTGTGTGTAGTGGTTTTAGAAGGCCTCACTGCTGTCATTTGGTATTCATCCTGTGGCTGTCTGGACATCATCAGCATGGCCCCTATATGTGTGGGCTACAATGTTCTATCCATAGTATCATGCACTGGTGTGTCATGTGTATGTAATGCTCAGTACATGCCAGATATGCTGCTCATTCAGCCTATAATGTGACAACTGTAATATGTGGATACATTCCCTGGTGTTGACTAGTACTTCCCCAATGTATATGTAGTGCTGTATACTTGGGTTGTAGGTGACCTCTCTGTTGAATGTGATATTAAGGGTGGAGCTGGTATTTACCTTCCCTCTTGATGCCTGTTACATGCTACAGGCTGTCCTGTTACACACATGACAAGTATTCCTGGTGTGTAATGTGGCAGTCCATGCACATGTACTGCATGATCCTGGAGGGAGGTACTGCTGTATTAACACCCCACAATCACACATGTGCATACATGGCCAACCACACAAACACACACGCACATGCACACAAGCATCCTACATGCATCAACCTCCTTCCACTTCACCAGAATTACCGTATAGACAAACTAACTACCATTCAGGATGCACACACACACACACACACACACACACACACACACACACACACACACACACACACACACATACAGGTGAGGTTGCACAATGATAGTACACACAGTCCTCCTATTACCCATCTGTCAACAGACACAACATATGGTACTCGACAGCATGCAGTGCAGCTATAGTCAATCCATGCTAGCAGCAGTGTACATGTGTGTGATGCATGTGCTGTGTCACTAGGTGATGTCCCTTCCCCTGGATACCACTGCACCCATGAACACAGTATTTCTCTGCACCTGTTCTGCACCCTGCCATGTGCTGTGCACCACACCTCACAGGTGTACAGCCTATTGCTGAATGTGTACTACTGTGTCGGTTATGTCACCTTTAATGCTCACAGCCCCTATGTTTTCCAGCAACACATACCTGGTATGATATGTGGACAGATGTAATTTGTGAATGCCTGATGTCTGACACACAGCTCTCAACATCAGCGGACCATGTATAACCAATCCAATACTCTTAAATTGACAACCATCAGAGCATACCATGGCTATGCGGTGTGTGCACACCCTTACTGATATGATTCACCCATCCTTGATTTGCCATGGGACCACATCACTGCATCTCTTAGCAGTACATCAGCCCGATATGTGACATATGTTCTGTACTTTCAAATAGTGTCTACGGAATGTGTTAGGTGTGCATATGCTGAATGCAATACATACACACCATGTGGGCATATGTGTGCACACCCTTATCATGACGCTTCATTGCACCTCTTGTGGTGTGTACTACAGTCACTACTCCAAACAGGGGTATACCAGCATGGGCCATCTGCATTTGCTAGTGTATGTTCAGTCTGCCCTACACATATCCCCCTATTCTGCATAACTGGAAGGTCTTCTCATGTGCACATCCCTTAGTGTTCACACACTACTGCCATAATTGCTGTGGACATAGGGTTACAGCTGTCACAGGTCTTGAACCTATGTGCAGATACAGCCATTCATAGCATCCTTAGGATCCCTGATGCAGTGCACTGGTGTCTCATGCTGACACCCCTCCCCCCTCCTTCAGCCTTTTTGCAGATGCATGACAAGCAAGCCCTACACGTGTGTTACTTTGCAGTGTCCCATACACTGAACACCACATGTTACAGCCTAGTCCCATCTGATAATGTGGACCACAGTAATGCCTTATGCCGTAGTGTATCTCTGCGGCAGTTGCCATTGTCCTACAGGTATATACACTAGTGTTGCACTATATATGGGTGCTGTACCAAACATGTCCCTACTGTAGGTCATGTCTCCCACCATTATGTTACTTCCTGTGGACACATTCCGCAATGATAGGATGTTAGTTATCATACAGGTGTCTGATATACCCTTCCAATAGCCCACCATGGTCACCCCTGTGATGCCGTACATTTCACAGCAACAATATGTGCACATGTACAGCATGCATTCTGGGTAGGTGTGTTAGATGTGGGCATGGCATATACCACAGCCATTACATGCCTGGTGTATTAGCAAGCATCTACATAAATCATACTCACCAGCTACAGGCTGCTGCCTTGGTGGTATCCCGGAGGGACCTACATAACAGGGTGAGAGATGCAATGTCAGTGGCCACAACTGTGGCAGTGCTACAGGATGGGTGCAGTATTACAATACATCAACAGTACATTTCCTCAATACTACCACATATGGATATCTGTTTATCACTACTATGCAGCAACAAAATATATCTATGACATGTCAGATATGCATGATCTACCTGTCCTGATGCAGATTTATATGCAACAGTGGTCTACTGAAGTGCCCTGTGGCCTTACCTGCATGCTCCTCGGCTGGTGTGTGGGTGGCACCCACCTCCACAAAGGTGTCTGGTGTGTGTCCGGATGGGCAGGTGCCATGAGGCGGGGGGAATGGATGGCATGGCCTCCCCTGTGGCAAGGTGATCCCCTTGGACTGCAGCAGCATGCCAATGGGCATTGCAAAGCAGGTCAGAACAATGATGCCAGATGTGCTCATAACTGCGGTTGTGCAGCCTAACATCATTGGCCCTGTGGACTAGGTCATTCCACAGGGTGGTCCGATCCTGATTATCATGGGCAGCCTGGCCAAACAATGTTGCATTGTGATGGATCAGTGCATCCAGCAGGATGTCATTTTCTGCTGCTGAGTAGGCTGGCAGCCTTGCATGAGACATTGTGCCTGAAAGACATAAAGATGGACACAGGTATGAGGAGGTCATGCAGCAAGGTTACCACAGTTCTTACTACACATCACTGTCACCCCCCCACCATATCAGTGACAACAAACCATACACACATCTCAAAAGGTATGGCTACATCATACCTAGCAGTGGGGTAGATATTGTACTGTCTCACGCTTTGTGCAATGTGTTTGTAGCCATGTTTCTAGTGTGGTCACTATCATTGCTGGCCTGTTACAGACTATTCACCTGCATGCCATTGTCAGGGCCACAGTGGTTCTATATATGCCTGTGGTATGCCTGCTCAGTGTGTGCTGCACATCTGACATACTGTGTTATGGCAGTAATCTATGAATGCTGTTGAACATGTTCTGGGATTATGTAGACTATTACTACCAACATATGTTCTATAACAGTGACACAATAGCATGTATATGTACTATTGGCCAGCAGAACCACCTCTCCAAACTCATCTGCCCATGTTACCCGGCCACATCACATGTGTGTCCCACCCTGGGGCCTCCTCATGTACTGGTCCAGCAATACCATCAGGTGGTACCAACCCAGGGGATGTTACCCACCCCTGGGGGCACACACAGACATGTTCCTGTCCCCTGCGGTCAGGTCCAGGGTCTGTTCCATAACGGGCTCTACAGACACATGTGGGATGTGCTACATCACTCTGAGGCACCCATTACACATTCTCAGGGTCAACATCTTCCTCCTGCTCAGCCTCCATGCCAGGCACCTTCAGGACATGGACTACTGTTGTGAGTAGCAGGGGGTGGGAGGCTTGTTCCCATTGTGTCCATATTGGGGCCCATGGGGCATCCACATCACAGACCACACACACCATCCAGGGTGTTTACCCACCACATGTGTCACATACCACCCCTGTAGGCTGTCCTGTATACCTACCAACCCTGACCACCTCCACAATTATACCTGCCATACTTACCCATATTCCCATTCCATAATTCACAGACAAGGGCAATGTGGTCCCAACAATGGGTTTACATGTGACATAACTGTCCATGTTGCACACACTGACAGCTGTAGATATCTGTGTGTATTGCTATGTGTGCTGTTTCCTCACACATAGCATGCAGCACTGTGGCAGTAATATAGGGGACATGTAATTGCATACATATATGTGTGTGTGTGTGTGTGTGTGTGTGTGTGTTTGTATATATGTAGACATGTGCATATAGGTATATATCTGTATATGTGTAGATATATGTGATGTATATATGTGATCATATATATGTCTACTCATGGGTAACAGTATATTTGTGGACATATATATATATATATATATATATATATATATATATATATATATATATATATATATATATATATATATATATATATATATATATATACATATATATGTATAAATAAATATATTGTTATATATTATATATGTGTACATATGTACACACATGCATACCTATATGTGGGGTACATTCAGACATCAGGTCCACAATCTTGCAACACCTTCCTGCACAGCTGCACTGTTCTGCCTTGCTACAACACAGACAGGTGCCGCATATGGACACAGTCTGACATTAGAGGGGTATATGTAGGGCCAGATTGCAGGTAACCCTATGACACACCTATGGCATTTCTGCATGCTACAATACAGATTAACCTGAGTATCCTGCAAGGTGTGGGCTGTGGATCCCATGTGTCCATCATAATGGCATTACTTCCAGCAACAGCTATTGGCCATGTAATATACATAGTTCCCATTACAAAACACACACTATGATGGGTTACATATTATCAGTCAGTGCTGCTCTGCATGGTTAATGGGTATGACCCACTACCCACAGGGACAGACTGCCCTTAGCAGTTGTTCAGCTGAACATCATTACAACAACACCTGAAGGCACACATAAAGCATTCCACATCATCTCTTTCATTATTATGGACCAAGTACTATGGTCAAATACATGCATATATACTTCACATACCTGTTCTGGGACTGCAAACTCTTCTAGAGTGTTTGTTATTTGTCTTTTTTCCCTATATGCACTCTCTCTCTATCTCTCACTCTCAGTTTCTCTCCAGTAAATGGAATGAGCTGCTTTACATAGATTGCAGCATGGAATTTGTAGGTTATGCACATGATCAGGTAATGGCCTATGCACCAATCAGTGTCCTCCACTTGCTACCTGCATGCAGCATGCTTTGCAGTACTTCCAATTAGCACTTTCATGGCAACCATCTACTATAAATCTCTACATCATGTGGGCATGGTCTTTACCTTTCCTGTATGATGGACATCCTTCCTATGTGTGGGCATCAGTGTTACAGACAAAAGGCAGCAATACCTCTTACAGGAGAACATGCACACTCAGGCCAGCTACATATTTGTAGGAGGTTCCAGAACTACAGAGTTTGAGTAGTATTGTATGCATTGTATAGCACTGGTGTTACAGGGTTTGTGTGTATATACTAGTTTAACTTGAAATGCAGTCTGCATAGCTCTCGACTGTGGGCCTATCTTTGTGATGGTCAGAGGTATGCCTATTATGTTTTGTCTGTCCACCACACAGGTTTTGTGTCAGATACATCACCAGCAGTGTGTGTGTTGAGTGCTATCAGTACATGGCTACATCCATTTCTGTTTCTAACGTCATATTCCCAACTAAGGGTATGTTGCAGACTATCCTGTAACACCAGCAACTTGCTTAGTGTATGACAACAAGTTTACACATATGGGCCTGTGTTCCAGCCTCTGTCCTCCACCTACATACCAGGCTTTGCACATATGACATACTGTCAGGGGTTGTTCTGTAGTGGGCTGTGAGTATGTCATGTTGCCATTCCTGCCATCAGTCCACTGCTGTTGTGTCCATTACACATACTGGTGGGGGGGGTTGGGGCCATATATGTTGGGCTTCACCTACACAATACATGTGTGGCCTTATGCACTCCAGAGGCCAGTGTATGTAACAGTAGTATATGGTTCTGTATTATTGAGTCTAGGGGATGCACTATAACTAACCTAGGCTTTTACAACATGTGGGGGTATCAGGGGTAAGCTGCCTTAATGTACCTGGATGCACATTACCATACAATCCACTTTGGGTAAGTGCAGGCCTACTGCCTCCTGCCACGCTGACTGTTCTGTTTGTCAGTGTGATTGTGATGTTGTCAGTTATGCCATGCTATGTAACAGATACATGCCACTGTGTCAACTGAGGTCCTTAACCCCTAGGGATTGTGTACAGAGTGTAGATAGAGGCTGCTGAACTATATATCTGCATTACTTACTGTTGATTGTTTGGTATCCTGTGGCCCAGTCTGTCTTTACTATTGTACTACTTGAAGGCCTTGGCATGGACAACAGCATATGTAAACTTTTCCAGACTACTGTATTAGTGTAACTGTTTCACAGTTGCATTATTCTGTTTATATGGATGTCAGGGTCTAAACAGCTATATGACATGGCATATACAACTGTAATAGTACACAAATAAAGTTTTCCCATGTATGCAAACCTGTGTCTGGTGTTATATCCTTTGACCTCTCTGTGGGTATATGTTGTAGGCAACGGTTGTCATTTGTATGGGTGGCTCATACAGTGTCCAGTTGGTAAGGTGGTAACTATAGGCATGGTGGCTGTTTGATATTGCATGCACCTTCTACATATGTATCTTCCTATACATATCCCTGCATGTGTATGTGTAGTCACATATATATCTATATGTGTGTGTGTATATATATATATATATATATATATATATATATATATATATATATATATATATATATATATATATATATGTATATTTATATCTGCATATATGTGTCTGTGTATATGTATCCTTGGGATGTTGATTGCTTCCACATTGTACATTCTGTATGGGATCCAGACTGTACTGCATGATACGTTACTGATACCAGCCTGACATTCTACAGGTTGGATGGAGTACTGTTAACATCTTGTGCCCTTGTTGTGTCAGGTCCTGGTTATTGGATCTGCAACAGTTGGTAGTGCACTGTAATGCAGACATGTTTGGTTATGGGGGGATACCTATTCATACAAGACGTATGTTGTTTGAGGCCACTCAACCCTTTTAATGGTGCATGTGGACATATATGTTTTTCTTATGTTCCCACTTTTATCTACAGATGTATGTCCATATATACCTATATATATATATATATATATATATATATATATATATATATATATATATATATATATATATATATATATATATATATATATATATATATATATATATATATATATATATATATATATATATATATATATCTATAGATTATATATATATATATATATATATATATATATATATATATATATATATAATATATATCTATAGATGTATGCATATGTATGTATATATGTTTATTTATATATATATATATATATATATATATATATATATATATATATATATACATATATAGATATATTATATCTATTTAGATAGTAATATATGTACACACACACACACACACATACATCTACATGTTCAAATACATTCCCTGTACTGTTGAATGACTGGGCTGGATGATATGTTTGTGTAAACATCAGGGTTATGTATATCTGACATGGCTTAGTGGAATATCACTTTGGCTATGGTGTGCAGGATCCTGGGTTCAAGCCTTACCAAGGCTGTTTATTTTGTTGCTGGGCAGAAGAGGGGGCATTGGATACAGAGTGATTAAGGCACTTTTAAGCAGTTGTAAGTGGGTTTGCGCAGGTTTGTGTGGAAGTAAGCACTGCTAACTTCCAGTTACAGTTTGTTACACTGATTTAGTTTCCCAATTACTTAAACTGTGTAGGCATTGCTTACCCCCACATAAACAGGCTTAAACCCGCTTACTGCTGCTTAAAAGTGCTTACTCCCACTTACCTCTGTGCTAATTTCTTTAAAAGAAAAGAAAAAAGGTTTGATAGGACAGCGGTGAAAAATGGGCACAAAGAGGGAAAGACAGTAGGGAAAACAGGTAGGAAAGTGCACGAAGGGTGTAGGGAAGGTCCATAGCTGCCTATTTCTTCTACGGCAACAGCTGTGCATATACACTGTATTTGGAGGTAGATTTGGACACTCAAACCCCTGAGAGAGGGGTGAGGACAACAATAATATGTTGTGAGGCCAATTAAACCAGATTACATGTGTCCAGTGGACACATATGCAAAATGGACAGCTATGTATGGGGTGTGATTTTTTTTTTTTGGGAACAGATTGCCCTTTTTTAGGTGAGATTGGGATGTTGGGGAGGGATAGTAGGCAAATTTGGGGAGGTAGGTTGGGTAGGTTAACAGACAAGACAAACAAGATGTAGACAGGGAAGGTATATGACACATGTGGGGGTAAACACCTTGATGGGGAGGGGTGTTGGGAAAGAGGAAGTCCATGAGCCCCCTAGTGAAAACAGTGGGACTGAGGTCACCACCCATGGGCATTCACCACTGCACTTTCACAGCCCTGAAGGTGGCTGCACTGGTGGCTGAGTCACAGAGCCAACCCAACCCTCTAGTTGTGACACACGGCCCTCGGGCTGGCATAGCAGATCTCCAACCTCTCTGTGGAGCTCGCTATGCACCATAACCCAGACCTGGTGACAGGTGACAGGTTCTTGTTCATGTCGGCTCCCAGGGGCGGATGAACCCCATCCCCTGAAGTGGTTCCACCTGAAGGTGGTGCAGGACCAACGGACAAGGAGGTCCCGGGTTGGCCCCAGATGTGCTGGAGCCTGGTGCCACGGCCAGCTGAGGTGGGACAGGTGGGCCTGCTGGGACTAGCCTTCCCAAATGTGCTATAGTATTTACATTTTATCAACATATGTGAGTTAGTAATAGTCAACACATTCCAGGGTTAGGTATAGCAGAATGCATAGATATTCCCATTAACCCAGACACCAGATATAGAACAGTTGCATAGCAAATGGAACACATACATATATGGGACCACAGTGGTAATAACAACAGCATGCAGGCACATTGATGGCACCATGCCACCAATGTTGGAGTGTTTCAACATAGCACATGCATTGAAACAGATTTAGATAATTATGAACCAAGAGGACATATGTCCCAACAGAACAGTGAAGTCATTACATACCGGTTGAGGTAGGTATTTAGTTTATTGTTAGAGATATGGTAGGGGGAGAGAAAGATGTCAATTAACAACTAATATATTCCTGTAGTTCACATTACTTTCCTAGTCAGTGCTGTTATCTGTACCTTACAAGTATTACTACACTACCCTATTGCCTTAGTTTGGACAGTGACATGGCTGCCATCATCTTTATAAACTTACTGGTTTTACCTGAAGTATACACCTCTTACCTGGCATACCTGTGGAGGAAATGTTTGCTAATGCTAACTAACTGTTTCTACACATACTCCCAGATTCCATGTTGCTGTTGTGCACATACCTGCCCATCTCTTTCTGCACAGACTCTGGACATGCCTTGAACACATGCAGGTGAACCGGGACATATCTACACTATTGCCTTCTTCAACCTTTAGTGACTTACCACACTCTTATACAGGCTTTCCTACACAGTTATATTCTGTAGCACAGTGTGGTTGACAGTGATCAGTGATACTTTATTATTCAGAGCAACTGCAGCAATCACAATTCCATATAATACCAGAGTCAACAGTACCAGTACAGTGTATCAAGTGTTTTATTTCTTGGCACAGTGTTTGTATCTGAAGTACCTGTGGGAGCAATGTTTGTTAGCACTACCTGAATGTTGCCACACAAAGTATCAGATTACACTTACTATTATGCACATACATCTTACTCTGTTACTGTACACACTCTGGTCACAGCTTGACAACATGGGGGTGTAGATAAGACATACTTGACTTATTACTCTCATTACAGTTTTGGGAGTTGCTAGAGTGACAGGTTTGTTCTCATAGATGTGTGACAATCAGTTGTATTCCCTGTTTGCTGCCTAAACATCTGGGATCATCCCACAGACTTCCCAGGGGGACAGGCAGCAGATATGGGCCCACCTACTGGACATTCTGGTCTTATCTGTACAGTTGTGGGGTATGATTCTGTATGCGGCCTACCTCCACTTCCAGGATTCAGACCATGGCTCTGTCTGCTACAGCTAAAACACTGTCCATCAAAGTTGTGTTTGCTATATAGATATTGCTGTATATCTCCTAACTGCTTTCTGTCTTATAAGTCTCCTGTGGTTTTGCATTCTGACCTTGTATTACAACAGTCCTATACAGGATTACCTGGACAGTGTGGGTGACAATAATGAGTATTACCTTATGATTCAGAGCAACTGCATCAGTCACAATGCCTTACAATATCAGGGTAAACAGTACCAGTACAGGGTATCATTCTTTTATTACTGGGCTCAGTGTTGGTATCTGACAGACCTGTGGGAGAAATGTTTGTTAGCACTACCTGAATGTTGCCACACACAGTACCAGATTACACTTTACTATTATGCACGTACATCTCACTCTGTTACTGTAAACACTCTGGCCACAGCTTGACAACATGGGGGTGTAAATGGGACATAAGTAGCTTCTTACTCTCATAAGGTTTTGGGGAGTTGCTAGTGTGCCAGCTTTGTTCTCATAGATGTGTGTCAGTCAGTTGTATTCCCTGTTTGCTGCCTATATGTCTTGGATTATCCCACTGATTTCCCATGGGGACAGGTTGACAGGCAACAGATATGGGCCACTTTGCTGGACATTCTGGACATATCTGTACAGTTGTGGGGTATGATTCTGTATGCAGACTACTACCACTGCCAGCATTCTAACCATGGCTGTGTGTGCTGAAAATACCACAGTTCACATCTCAGTTGCATGTGCTATTCAGATTTTGTTGTCTGCGTTTTCACTGTTTTCTGTCTATGTGCCTCCCAGTTGTACTAAATGGCCACTGGGGATTGCACCAGTCATATACAGGCATTTCTACACATTCTATTTATGGTGCACAGTGTGGGTAACAGTGCTTAATACAACAGTACTAATACGTGATTGCAAATCTACATTACCATATGATACCAGAGTACACACATGCAGTCCAGCAGTTAGACCTTAATTGTCAGGCTATTATGCTTTTATTTACATACAAACTATATAAAACTCTTCCTGCAATATTCTCCGGTGTATGCAGTACTTGCCTTAAGCAATACAGGTTTTATACTGGCAATTAATTTACTAATACTTTTAGATTTATTTCCTATGACAGTACATGCAAGAGTATTACTGACCTGCCTCGCGACGCAACCTCACCAGGCAACATCCATGGGCCTCCTGGTTCGCAGCCTGCTCACTTGCAGCTGTGGAGGACATAAGAGGGATATTTAGCCATACCTATCCATGATACACATGAGCTGGCAATTAATACACACATAGTGGAGTGATATTCACACACAGCTGGGACAGCCCATGCCATTCTAGCCTCTTGGATCCACTGTTCCAAGAGATCCCCCTTACGCTGCTTCAGGTCCACATAGTGATGCCTGACCTGCTCACCAGTTCGGGGTATGCCAGTGGCACTGGTGAGGTAATGGGCGAGATGGTCCCAGGCTTCCACTTTATATCTGGAACCCTGGTACTGGCCTTGCAGCAGTCTCTGCTCATGGTCTTTGACAAGGAGTCCTGCCATGACTCTGGACACCTGGTTGCACCAGCGCTGTGCCCGGAAGCACACACCTTCTCCCCTTTCTGCCATGATGCCTGCAATAAGAAGCTACAACCAGTTATGAGATGTATTTCCTACCTGTTGGGTTTAAGTGGGGACAATTTCCCATACTTTACTGTGATTGGCCAGTTTTGAAAAGGCTAAGCTATGGGCAAACTTGCTTACTGACGGTTGGCATTGTTTAAAGGGATATACCACTGGGCACATTGAGTTAGCTGGCCTACACATTACTTACACCTCCTAAGCTGGCCTGTGCAATTCTTAGCATTGCTTGCAATAGACTTTGCATTATATTTTCTTTTTGGAATTGATTTATTATTCATTACATCTTATATATATATGTCTGGTATCCATGATTCATGTGTACATACACTGTATAGGGTCCTTGTGTTTTACTGGGGACTTCAACACTCTATTACAATTTCACCTCACATCTGGACTTACTACTGTACTCCAGTTCACATATCTATGTTATGTAGTGGGTTATGGAACATATGACTGTATACTGATTCCTTTCACAGGTTCAGTTTGATTTTACTGTAGTGAGGATTTGTTTGGTAATACCTTATTCTTCTGTACTGCTATGATGGTCTGGTGGTTAACTACTATGACTATAGTGTATAGGGTGCTGGTTCCAGACCTGCAAGGTTGTTTATTTTGTTGCTGGGCAGAACAAGGCTTGTTCGATACAGGGTGATTAAGGCACTTTTGAGTAGTTGTAAGCGGGTTTGCGCGAGGGTAAGCACTGCTAACATCTGGTTAATGCTGCTTACAAAGAGTTAGCTTCAATATTGCTTAACATGTGTGCACATTGCTTACGCCCATGCAAACGGTCTTAAACTCACTTACTGGTGCTTAAATAGGCTTACTTCTGCTTATTGTGTATTTACTATTGCTGTTAAACACATGGGGGGGTGTTGCTGGGGGTATGTGGATACCTATGAGTGGTCTCGCTTATTCCTTTGGCCTTTCTGCTGTTCTTCATTGTGGGGGCATATATATTCTGAAACCTCTGCTCTCAGACACGCCCCCTGCACTCTTACACGCTCCATGTAAGATTAGGGGCTCAGGTGCCTTCATTAATATGCATGGCGCGCTGTCGTCCTGCCCCTAAATGGTCGCTTCTATGCAAGAGTAAGCTAGTCCTACATGGAAGATTAATAAATTCACGGGTGAATGTCTGTCAAGACGTGCAATTTGTTGGGCAAATATCAACAACAGTTTTCTTCAACAACATCTAAGTTTTCACCTGATGCCAAACAACACTTTGTAAGCCAAATATGGAAATATCACTTAGTTTTTTAATTACTAATAATTAAATAGCAGTATTTCCAATATAATGTGATATAAATGGACAATGACACTGAATTTTCCTGTCTCCCACCTTGCTTTTTCATACCTATCCATCAACAGCATGTAGGTCTCTCAGTTATGAACATATGAGCATACATATGAAATTATGATAATAAGTGGCAAACAGTGATTATTTTATCTACTGCAGGACATTTTAGATTAAAAATCTTACTGTAATTTTGTTAATTACTCCTTGTCCTTTCTAACATTGTCTATTGTTAGCTTTTAAGTAACTTAGTTAATAAAACCAGACCAAAAAAAAAATGTCTGGACACCATAAGGAGCTATGGGTGTTGACTGAAAGTATACAAAAAGGCACTATAGGCTGGAATGAGTTAAACTGCATTACACACAGTAAGAAATTATATATGATGTGTGTTTGATATGATTTGTATAAATTAGATAAAATACTGTCTATAGTATGTTTGCCTTCAAAAAATATTATACTGACAGTAAGAGAAATGGAACCCATTTATTTCTCAACATTCTCTTATTATGAATGTTCCTCCTTTTGTGTCTTAAAAGTTCCATGTTCTATGCTGTTCTACCCTAGCTAATATATTTTAATATTAATTGAAGATACCTCTGAAACATATAGTTAATTCATTGACAGGTTAGTTACTCAGAGATATTATACCATTGTACTTGTTGCTAAACATAAATAGATGAAACAGTATAATGGGTTTAGGTGGTAAAAGATCATTTCTACACACCTGCATGAATTTGCACCAGGTGCAGGTGGAATGATAGCGCATACTGTAGTTAGTCATAAAGGTGACAAAAATAGTGTTTGAAATCTATGTGTATCACTCAGATAACACAGAACTACTAGTGCCGCATTTAAAAAAGTAATAAATGCAATGGGCATGGTGTGACAGAAAGTTGTCAGAAAGGGGAAATAGCATTAAAGTAAAAACAGCACACCATCTCCCACATAAGCCCAGTGCCATAGCAGTTTATATACATTAGGCAAACATTAAAACAAGAACAGGGCAATGCAGACCTTGTCCAAAGTGTTATCTCCAGTGCTTCCTGAAGTTGATCAAAACCTCCCTTCCATAGCAGCATTACAACAGGGTATACACAGGGTGAAAAGGACAAAATGTTATACAAAGAAAACAAAACAACAAAAGAGTCGCTAAGAGCAGCAACACAATTTGATAGATATCTGTATTTGAATTTCATGAACAAAGTACAGAAATCTATTATTGGATGCCCACATTTCCATCTGCCAAAAAATACCAAAACAAGAGCAATATAGTAACTATTCTGGAACTCTGTACTGAAGCTGACAGATGCCATAGACCTTACTGTCTGATCAAAGTGCCTGCTTTCTAACTGTGAAAAAGGGGCTTATAATACTTTGAAGCAACATTTCACTGACAAAATAAAAAGCTGATGGTTGCACTTAAGTACGTCATTTAGAAAAATGTCCAGGGACTGCATCTCCAAAAACACTATCATCAAGATGTTACATCTGCAAACCTTGTGAAAGAATGACAACCACAGCATATATCACACCACAACAATGTTGAAAAAATGCACAACTTAATTAATGATTACATACCACCATCAGAGACTACACTGTAGATTTTTGAAAAAAAAAACAAACAAAAAAAAAAAAACAAAATTGTATATATATATATATATATATATATATATATATATATATCTGTGGTAATCATAAATAATATAAAAACATGTGTAACATATTTTATATGTATGTGTGTATGTATGGTAATCATCCATGATACAAAAACATGTGTATCAAAAGTGACAACATTATCACCCTTATTCCTCATATACTTGAAATATGTAATGAACTACTCAATGGCACTGGCCCAGGGTGCAAAATATCCTGGAATGGTGGCAGCAAAGATGACTGTATATTCTTCTAGGATGTAGGACTGATTCAATTACCTTTCAGCTGTCCAGGCTTTGGCGGGATGCCCCTAATTTGTTCTCAAAGATTTGCACCATCCTTTCTAAAATTGGGAATTACTTTGAGAAATTGCAAGTTAATTGTATTTTATCTGTGTCCCCAATTTACCTAATTTGTGGTCTTTTCCCTAATTATGTTTTTGTTTTCCTTTCTGCATAAGTTTGGGGGTAAAAGTTGAAAGGTAGGGACAAGAATCAACATAATGCATAAGAAGCAATTGTGTATGCCTTCCACACAAAAATGTCAGCTATATGCCTTCAGGATATAATGGCTTGTATCAAAACCCTTTAACAGCGCATTTGTGAAATTTGTATCTGAACATTTATCTTTCAAATTGTGAAATGTTACTTGCAGAAGTATGACATCTAAACGTTAATAAGCACCAAATATGGAAATGAATAGTCAGACTGACTGAGGATTAATACAACAGACAGTGAAAAAAAACTAAATACACATAATAACAGTGCTCACCTTGTATCAGCTTAACACAGGAATATTTAATGCTATCTAGGTAATAAGCAAAATGTACACTGATTCCCCACTGGGCAATGAATGTTCTCCAACAGGGTATTAATGTACAGATATTGCCTGGTAAAAAAAAAACAAGTTTGCAGCTTCAACTATGGAATGAAAATAAGCAAATGGATGCAATTTTTATACACGGAAAGCATTTTTACTTTTTATTGAGAGTAAAATAAACAAAGGGAAATAAGAATAAAAAAAATCAAAAAACAAACAAATACTCAAGCAGTGGTTACAAATACTTGCTGTTATACTTTCTGCTCACTAAACAAGGGTAAAATAAAAGCAGCGTTTAGCAAGCAGGAAAAAAAAACAAAATTAATTCAGAATTCAGAGTGTGTGTTTGTGTGTGTGTGTGTGTGTGTGTGTGTGTGTGTGTGTGTGTGTTTGCATGTGAGAGAGAGATGGAGAGACAGAGAACGAGTGATTGAAAGATTAAGCTCATACCCCTAAAATTCTTTACTCAAGAATTCTGCTTAAAACAAACAATGATGGAAAAAGACCTAAAATCAGGGACAGTTTTTGAAAATATTTCTAATTCACTTAAGTAAAGGGAGAATGAGGTTTTCTAGCAACATGTACTTTATGAACAATAAGTATAAATCAACATTTTGGCCGTATTGACTGACTGTGATCTTCAGTGATTTACTAAAAATTAAAATAAACATTTTTGAGGGATAGAGCAAAATTAGTTTAGGAGCATTTGGAGGGTTGCAATGCTATGCACTGTATTAATTCTCAAAGTGAGATATCTGAAGTTTATTCAGTCAAGAAAGTAGCTGCAATTTCTGAGCACATTTGTGTGTGCATGTGTGTGTTTCACTCTATACATGTATAAGCCTATTTTTCTGTACCTCTGCACTTATGTGTGTGGATAGCAAATATTTATGTTACTTATAAATAAGGTGGGCATTATCAAGGAAATAATGGCCCTTCTATGGGTGGTGAGGCCCTTATCTGTGGCATTGACCCTCGCAACACCCCAGGTGGTCCATTATTTCCCTAACAATGCCTACCCTTTCGGACAGCATTGCTTGCATAAGGAAGGCACACTGAAAATATTTGATTAGTACATGATGACCTATGATCACTGTTATGAAGAAGGTAACAAAACAATTAACATCTCCATTATGCACAGCAACTAAACTGACAGACAATGAAAATGTATGATCAAAAATAATCTCTTCAATAATTACAATTACACACAGTGCAACATAACATGAATAAGCATCAAATGAAAATATAAGCAGTAGATAAAATACATAATGACTACAACAACTGTATCCTAATCATATTTCCATTTCCTGTCCTCTAATATAATTAATAAAAAATCCCATTATACACAGGAAATAGACTCAAAGAGACTCTAACTAAAAAAGCTGAACACAGAGTAAGAACATTCATTGTAACATTTTGACATCACCAGATTCAAAGTCTGATAAAGTCATCATGTTATGACAACAGCGCTTACTCTGTGCTCAGTTTTATGAATTAAAGAGTTTATTTGACCTTATTTTCTGAGTGTAGCAGGATTTTTTTATATTATTTTTGTTTATTTTCCTGGCCAGTGTTTTCTATATTCTTATTTACTCCCATATAAAGACTTAATGGTCAGGGTCAAACACTTTTTGCATTAAGTAGATTTACCTATATCAAGTATTATTAAAGAATAAGAATTACTCAAGAGGATAACACAGTATCTGCTACCATCTGATATTAACAGAATCCACAACAATTGGTTTCCAAGTTTTGGTACCGGTATCTAGCCCACATGCAACCCATTATACACAATCCAAGCATAAAATAAATTGGAAAAAATGCTTACAGCTAAAATTCACAATGAAACAGCTTAAACTGATAGAAACACATGCATGGAATACCAAATATCTGTAGAAGTATGCCAATAATAGCATGAGCCATTACCCACTACTTAAAGCTGTTTACAGAAACCACAATCATCATTTTCCAAGTGCATGCAGTAAACAACTTCAAATCCAACCTTTATGACACAGTACAAAAGCAGAAAAACAGTGCATGCGCATGTGGGTGCTCACACACACACAAACACACACATACACACACACACACACACACACACACACACACACACACACACACACACACACACATGCACACACACACACACACACACACACACACACACACACACACACACACACACACACACACACACACACACTCAAATCACTAAAATACTTAAAACAGCACAAGTAAAAAACACTGGATGCTGACATTTAAATGGAAATAATTCACATTTGAATATTTTTATGTTTTATTATACTGTTAGGCACTCATCAGAATAATCTGAGATTTCAGCCAAATTACTACCCAGACATTAAGAGAATGATGCTGGGTGTTAGAGAAGAGGATGTTACACAATAGGTATTTTGTAATCTGAGCATACATTTTCAAACAACTTTGCCAATAGGTTAAAGAGTCCGAGGGGTCTGTTGTTGCTGGTCCTGTACTTTTCGTTGTGTCACAGAAATATGAAAGCTTTGTTTTATTGTCTAGCCATTGTCTGTGATTTATCCAAATGGAGCCACTTCAACAAGCATAGAATCATGAGGTTAGATCCAAAACAAAATATACTCAGACTAAAGCATTACATTAAGCTTGTCAAGTTAGGAAATATGAATCCAAAAAAGGCTTAGGCATTATTACTTTTAAAGTAAACAAATGATGCAGTAAGCTAGTCTTTTGGACAAAAGCTATTGTTACTCCTGAATCTAAAAGCACTAAAAGAATTACAAAGGCAATTCAAGCAACCCACAAAATTTTGCATTTTGCTCTGTTCTTTATCTTAGCAATAAAAGCTTCAATAATTTCTTGAAACAACATTTTTTTGTTAGGCTCACAGCAATTCCTACAATTTTTCCTTTCTTCTGCTACTTTTAGTTTTTCCTTTTCTGAAATGGAACAAATAGTATTGTATTTAGGCATTGAATTCCTTGAAGACATCTTCCCATGGCATGCAGTAAAATGGTGTCTTTACCTTTTTATGCTTCTTGGCTATTCTGTTTCCACTGAGAAACAAACTGAATTTCTGTATCTGTGGACTTCTTATTTATTTATTTATGTTTTTGCAAAATTAGAAAGCAATTGGAGAATTTTTGATGGTTGTATTTTGACCTTCTTTACTTTGAAGGAGAGAATACTCTTTGGGATTCTCATAAGTTATGTGAATGAAAAACATAATGTTGCCTTTATTAAAAAAGTAATGTCTGTCTTAATGTTCAATAAAAACTTGAAATTGAATTCATAAACACAGTACACAATTGTATAAATACTTTTTTCAGTGTGTTTCGCTCCTGGCCATTTCAGTAATGTTTAAAAATAGAAGTTCAGACCACCACAGCAGAATATATCCAGAAAGTTTATTCAGGTAAGTACTTTCACGGACTGTGCTGCTACTTCAGATCATAAAATGAAATAAAACCAAAGTAAAAATCAAACACTTAACTATTCAAATCAAGACCAGAGCCAGTTATTCTCTCCACCTTCTATAGAGGTGCAATAGAGAGCATCCTCACCTGCGACTTCACAGTGTGGTTTGGAAGCTGCACAGTTACAGAAAGGAAGGTGTTACAAAGAGTGGTGAGGATTGCAGAAAATGTGACAGGTTCCAGTCTTCCATTGATACATCTTTATTCTGCAAGAAGTATCTGAAAGGCCATCAAAATAATGCAGGACAACACGCATCCTGAGTATGGACTGTTTAAGCATCTGGCATTGGGCAGGAGATATTGCAGTATCTGCTGCAGGACTATAAGATTCACTAACAGTTTCTACCCTACAGTGATTAGACTTCTGAACTCAGGCACTAGTCCCAGGGGTCTGGACACATAATAAGTCATTTTTTATTTATAGATGCAATATATACTTGCATACATTCCAAGTAAGTGCCATATATTTTTATTATATCCATAGTCAACATTATTTAACTCATGCAAGTGCAATATTAGACAAATAACTTAGGCATTTCAATCTGTAGTGTGTTTTGTAGTACTTTAAATAGGGTAGTTGGCAAATGTCTCTGCTCTTTCTTGCATATATTGGGAGTAGTACTGTATTTGTTAGTTATATTTATTCCTCTATTTGTATGTGCTGTTTCACTTTCCTTTGTAATCTCAGTAATTGATCTGAAGCACGAAATTTCATCTAGGCTACAAGTGTGTAGTTTTAAAAGACAATAAAGTTTACCTTGACTTTACAGTGACATTACCATTATTCCTGGTTCCCTATATGCTTAGAGGGCAATAATCCATTTTAATTCTGCTTGTTCTACTTTATTAACTAAATTGCCACCTCTAATGTCTTCATAAATAATTAGTAAAACTAAAAAATGAAAGTTATGGTTATTAAAAACAGAAATATGTTGTGCAAGGGCATAAGTATTAGAACAGTTTTTAACATCACTTAAATGTTCCAGGATCTGTTTCTTAAAGGCACGATTAGTCTTTCCCATATAGAAACACTGGCATTAATTAGACCAAATTAAAGGTTTTACAATCGGCATAAAACCTTGGTTCAAAAACGTTTTAGTTGTGGGATGAATAAAAGATTTATCAACAGAAATATAATTACAAGCCTTACAAGAATGACAAGAGTAGGTGCAGAAACTGTCAGATTTCAAGACACTACTGTTGCACCTGTCTGCCTTCCCATAACATGTGTCTCTTCAAAGGCAAGCTATTCCTAAAGATATAGCTAGCTTTAGTACTAATTACCTCCGTAATTCGATTGTCAGCCATGAGACTAGGTCAATTTTTGCTAACGATATCACAAACCAAGCGAATGTCACTTGAATACATTAGAGTGATCCTAATGCCTTCTTTACTGAGCCTGGCAGACTTATGAGGCTTCTTATAGCTGGAAAAATATGGATGAGCCATATTCCTCATCTCAGTGACATTAGCTTTACAAAATATATCTGCCTTAGAGGCAGGATACCCCCCTGTCAACAAGCTTATGGTGAGGGTCATCTAAAGCTTGCTCAAAGGTGGAATCATTGGTGTGGAGTCTAGAATCCTGAGTGATTCTCCTTTTATAATATTAGGGTAGACATGACTGGGATGCATACTACTATGATGCAAGAGTCCATTCTTCCAACAGGACTTTCTAAATAAGGCAGTGTCCATAGTGCCATTAGCATTCAATGAAAAGTTGACATCAAGGAAGTTGATGGTCTTATAAGAATGGTGTAATATAAATTTCAAGAAGGATGTACTCCCTTCTAGATATTGTACAAAATCATGAAATGTATCAATAGTACCATTGCATAAAAGAAAGATGTTGTCAACAAGTCTACCATAATATTGAAGGTACGATACATACTCTTCTTCCCAGTGAGCCATAATCATATTAACATAGCTATTGGTGCATACAGTCCCCATGGTAACCCCTAATTTCTGAAGAAAGAAATTTCCATCAAAATTTAAAATATTATTTTCAAGAATAAGCTCTAACAAAGAATAGATGACCATGGTGAAACCATGGGAATAGCCACTACAGTGAGAAAGAAGCAGTCTGATAAAGTCAATTCCATCTTTGTTAGGTCATAAACAATGTGCAAACATCTAAGATAACCAATATACAACCAGAGACATTGCCCAAACTCTCAACACAATCAAAGAGAGAGGATAAAAGATATTCAGTGCCTCTCAGCACTGCAGGACCATTATCCAGCACAGTTTTAAGTTTGTTTCCAACATAAACTGATAATGGTTCCATTAGACATCATCAGCCAGATACTATACACCATGTAGGAGGTTGATACAAATTTCTGGATTTTAGGGAGGCCATACAGAACCAGTGTTAACAGGTATATGCATCAAAAATATATTTATACAGGTCATATGTTATGAGTCCTGTCATAAGCAGGTCATGCAATACACTGTGGACTCGTCTTATGAAATTACTAATTTCAGACTTGCTCAACTTGCAATAAGTCTCTGTATCAGAAACGTTTAACCATACTTTCACAATACTGGGTCCTATCCATTATGACAATGCCCCCCTCCTCTTTATCAGCTGGTCTGTTTGTACTATCTGTCTTCATGTCTAATAAAGACTTATCACTGGATTCATAAACATAGTACACAATTGCATAAATGCCTTTTGCCCAGTATATTTTGCTGCTGGCCATTTCAGTAATGTGTTTTATAATTTTAAACATTGATCACACTACTGACAAAAAAATCCACCACAGTTCAGAATTGTGCACAGTTATGTACTATACACACCAGTGGAGACAGACAATGGTGCACCAGATGAATGTACTTGTTACATACTCTGTCTAAAGCTGCTAAACTGTGATGTACAAGTGACAGAAATGTGGAGCTTTTTATGAACTTTTCAACTGCAGATTATTAATTCCAGTATTAAAAGCAATGTCAGTCTTAAGACCAACATAGAAATCCCAGATCATTTAATCCTCATTAATAGAGCTGCTTGGAGCACATGTACAATGTTATTTTAAAACATGGTATTCAACATCACTGAGAGCTCTGAATGACAAACTTCACAGCCTGAGTAGTACATGCATCATAGATCTGAGATTATAAGTGCTATGTGCATTCCATGTTTTGACTTCTGTATTCCTGCTTTCTAAATGTAGTGCTGCTCTTTGCTTCACGGGGTGCCTTTTCACATTTTCCAGTTTTTTTATTCACTTTTGTGCATTGGCTGTAGTGAATGATCGAGTTAACTGTGCTTGACTGTTTGGATTTATGTTTTGGACTTACTCTGTGACTGCTCAGTTTTCCAGTCACAGTAGGAGGTAATTGACAGACGCTTCATCCCTTGTTGCCAAGAATCCATGAATATGGATAGAGTACATCATGCTAATGTTAGGATCCAGTGAAGTGACTGATCAAACTCTATCTAGAACACACTGCTTCACTGCTGGTGGTGGAGAAGAAGAAATGTGATTGTGGTAGCAGATTAAACTGCACAGGAGGGAATGGCAGAATGGGTAACATGTTCCTACCATGCAAAAGTGGTGTTTGTTTGGGATTTTCATTGTTTTTTTCTGATACTGCTGTTCAGCTATTTAATGCTGTGTAATTAATCAGAATAAGTGGCTGCTACCATCCTCCTGTCCTGCTGGGACAAATGTTGGTATGTGTTTCTGCTCCCTTAACGTAAGAAAATAGGACCAACCTAGCTAATAATTGTCCCTATGTCCATGAATTATAGATGACTACTAAATGTATTGTTTAGTACATATAATACTGGTCAAGGCTGATTCTAGGCCAATATTGTTCACATAATGCTCTGTCATCCACAAACACCAGGTAAACAAGGTATATGGGTGAGGTCGTCCACTCCATGATCTGACATTTTTTGTTGACTCCACAGATATTTCAACCCACTAACAATATATTGTGAACACCTAATTCTATATAGTAATGTATAGATTACCTACTATCTCTGTCATGCTTGTAGTTCATGCTTGTGTGTTCTACTGTCACTGCAGTCTAGTATAAAATTGTAGTACTTCTACCAGGTCATATAATGGTTCCAGGTCAGCTCTAGGCAAATATCAGTTGATCATTAGTCAGCAATGACTCAGTAGCTCAGTTGGTTAAACACTCTGCATGTAGCACATTTTGCCACACACAGACCAGGGTTTGAATCCAGTGCTGTGTAGCAATAAATATTACAGTGCCAGTCATAATGTTTACAGATTCTCCCTTCACAGGAACTACAGGTAAATGGGTGAGGTAGCCCATATTATGAGTAAATAATGATATTTCTAAAATGAAATGTGAATAAATGGTGAAAATGAATAACTATAATTCTAAAATGACGCATTCTTGGTTCTGGCTGCATGCCAGGAGTGTCTGTTAAAAAGTTGCTGCAGCCAATTTATACATGCCATGCAGATGTTCTCTGCAGTCACGGCTATTGGGTTCTATCCTCATGCCTGCCAAGCAAGGCGTGATAGTTGTTTAGTTTCTCTACTGTACACATACATGTCTCTCAAGTGTCATACTGTCATGTTATATAATTAGTAGTGTGTAATCCCTCTGTCACAGGTTTATCATTGACATGATTACCTAAATAGCAAATTATCACTACATCAGCCCACAGTACACCTTGGTAGTTATATAGGTCCACCTGATGTGCAAGTGGTCTGTGTTGTTGTGTACCCACAGTTGTTACTGCTTAGCCCATACTGTCCCATGTGGATAGCTTGAGAGGTATGTATGTGCTACAGCAGCTAAAGGGGACTTGTGCATATAAAGAAAGGGCAGACCTGTAGAGTAGATAGCAGTACTGTTTTCAAGTATATAGTCTATAATGGTACTAATGGACTGTTTTTCTCTCTCTGTCTCTCTCCCCACCCCTTATCTTTATTTGTTTATTATTGCTATTCATTGATTATGGTTTATTATTAACATATGTTGTTACATTAAACTTTATTTTTGGGCATGTATTTTACTATTGGATGTTGCAGTGGTGCAGTGGTTGTGTTGTCACCTCCTAGCAAGAGGTTCTCCAGTTCAATTCTCAGTTGGGGTGCCTTTTGTGCAGAGTCTGCATGCCCTCCCTGCATCTGCGTGGGTTTTCTCCAGGTGATCCACTTTCCTCCCACATTACAAAGACATGTGTCTAGAGTGTTTCTCCCTGGGCTTCTGCTGAAAATTGCCTTTGTTCCAAGCCAGACTTTCCTAGTAAACAAATGTTAAATAAATTATGTATTATAATGGTTGCACATTAACATATCTTGTTGAATTACGTATTTTGTTGGCCTTATGCAGTAACTGTTACTGGCATGCTGTTTGCATTCTGACTGTTCTTTTATTTATTGTTGTGTTTTACTTAATAATATGCATTGGTATGTAATTGGGTTATTTCTACCGTTCTGTCATGCTGATATTACTAACAATGTTTTGTTCATAACTAACCTATACTTATTGCTATACCTCCATCACCATGTCACGGTAGGCCGGTCTCTGGTGATCCACCTACCCTACCTCAACTGGCCATGGCACCCTGGTCCTGGCACATCTGGGATCCATGCTGGTGATGCCCCCTCCATTGCCCCTGCACTACCTGTGACATCGGATGGAATCGCCTCAGGGGACAGGGCCCGGCCTCCCCCTGGGATTAGTGGCAGAGGGGTGATAGTCACCCAACAGCAACTACCGACCGTGGTGTGCAAGATCATTCATCAGAGTTATGAATGTTGCCTGCACCAGATTCAGGGCACACTGGCCAACCCGGTGGGGCAGGCTGGTCCTGGTGCCCAGTCTTCAGCACAGCAACCTTCAGGTCAGTGAAAGAGCAGTGTGGACTGCCCATAGGTGGGGATGCCAGTCATGCTGCTGCCATCTGGAGGCACGCATGACTCCGATTTCACAACACCCTCCCCATCCAAGGTGTTTACCCCATCATGTGTCACACACTGCCCCGTCTGCTGTCTTGTCTATCTGCAATTGCATCTTCTCTGACCCAACTTACCTCCCCACATGTACCTATGTCACTACCCCAACATATAATCTCTCCTTAAAAAAAAGGGCACCTGTCCCACAAAAAAAATATCGCCCCATGCATAGTTCTCCATTTCGCACACATGTTCACTGGATACAACTAATTTGGTCCAATTGGCTTGACAATGCATTCATGTTGTACTCTCCCCTCTCGCTGGGGTTTGAGAGTCCAAATTCATCTACAAAATCTGTTAAAATGCAAAGCTATTGCTGTACAAGAAATGGAAAGATATGGTTCTTTCCTACACCCTTCCTGCCTTGCACTATGTTTTTCCCTCTGCTTTCCCCCATTCACCACTGACATATCACCCCCTTTTTCCTTTTACTTTTTTAGTGTGGATTTGCATGGAGCTAAGCTAATTACCTCTGCCATGTTTTGAACCTAGGCCTCCTGTAAGTTGTAGCTTACTGCATTAAACCACCATGCCACACAGATCTTAATTAATGTAGGTGTTTCCAGCAAAACATACCGATTGCCACTGACAGATTGAAATTAAACCTAATGGAAAAAATCGCAGTGTATCTGGGACTCTGATGCAATAATACATGAGTAGACAGCCAAATAAATAATAATGGAAGCATGTGAGTCCTGGGATAGCAGGTAAATGTTCCCTTTTATTGGCAACATCTTTAAACACATCTGTTAAGGCATCAATGGCAAAGTACATATGTTCAGCTGGGACCCTAGTGCGGAAACACTGCCTTTGAAAGCCATGCACATACTGGTGGATGAAGACAAGGTGTGTCACAGCCTGTATATCTGCAAATATATTTTGCAAATATACACAATGCAGCACCAACTCAATAGCTCTGTCTGTTAAATATCTTGCATACAGTATATTTTGCCACACACAGTCCTGGGCTTGAATCCAGTATATTGCGCTTCTATTACATTGTTGTGAAGACAGCAAGTAATGACTGAGTCATGCAATTTTAATCCCCACAGGTTACTGATACTGAATTATCTGCTACCCATTTTTACAAGTAAAAGGCATGCAGGTAGGGACACACTGCACATATCTGTATAGTTTAACTATATGTCACCTTCTACTCTGTTATTGTCACTGTTGCATAACAGATGTATCTTAATCACACTCCTCAATTGGACTGTAAAAGGTACCCATACCCTGGCTCTGTTGTAATGACAGGGCTGCCACTGCTGCCACAGTTACCTGTACAGCTTGCTGTCCTCCAAAGTGTTCAAACTTCTCCCATGTGTCCTAGGCTGCAGTAGAAGCTGCAGCCTGTGGCATACACAGTTGTATGTTAAGGTAGCTGCTACAGACCTACTATACCTTCCAACTCCCTAGAACAAGGGATCCAGATACAACCATAGATAAAGGTGGGCAAAGGTCCAGAGATAGGGGTATGTTTAACAGCTTGCTCCTACAAAGATAGTAAGTTGATAAAATAGCAGCTACTGCATTAGCATGCATATTATGACAGGTATGACATGTGGCACTCACATGTCTCTCTACCCTTACTGACCTCAACCCACAGTATTTGCCAGTTAACTGCCAGATGACCACAATGTCATGGGACACTGACCAAACATATGAGGCAAGACTGTGGAAATACTTCATAAATCTTTACAGTGGACAGTATTTGTACTTACCCTCTGTGATGCTGTAGTCACCACACCTCAGTAATGTCCATCTCAAAAACTAAGAAAGGGGCCAAGGCCTACATGAAGGCCTTATATATTGCACTGCAGTGTCATGTCATTGGCTAATGATAGTACAATTCAGCTGTTTTGGATGCAATTAGCAATTCTGAGCCACAGACTGGTGCAGAGGCAATTACCTATTAATGAGCATTACCTACAAAAGGCAAGCAGCTGCTTACGGGGAACAGGTCTGTCTGTGGTTTCAGCCACACAGACAGTGTGCAGTGGATATAAAAAGTTTACACACCCCTGTTAAAATGCCAGGTTTTGTGATATAAAAAAAGAGACCACAATAAATAATTTCAAAATTTTTCCCACCTTTAATGTGACTTATAACCTGTACAATTCAATTGAAAAACAAACAAATCTGTTAGGGGACAAAATATAAAAAATAAAAAACGTACAACAAGCTGGTTGCATAAGTGTGCACACCCTTAAACTAATACTTTGTTGAAGCACGTTTTGATTTAATTACAACATTTAGTCTTCTTGGGTAGGAGTCTATCAGCATGGCACATCTTGACTTACCAATATTTGCCCACTCTTCCTTGTAAAAGTGCTCCAAATCTGTCAGATTATGAGGGCATCTCTTGTGCTCAGCCTTCGTCAGGTCACTGCACAGATTTTCTATTGGATTTAGGTCTGGGCTCTGGCTGGGGCATTCCAAAACTTTAATTTTCTGCTAGTGAAGCCATTCTTTTGTCTATTTGGATGTATGCTTGGGTCATTGTCATGTTGAATGGTGAAATTCCTCTTCATCTTCAGCTTTCCTGAAGTTTTTGGCCAAACGTGACTGGTATTTGGAACTGTTCATAATTCCCTCCATCTTGACTAAAGCCCCAGTTCCAGTTAAAGAAAAGCAAACCCAAAGCATGATACTGCCACCACCAAGCTTCACTGGGGATGGTGTTCTTTTGATTATGCAAAGTGTTGTTTTTGTGCCAAGAGAACCTTTTGGAATTGTAGCCAAAAAAGTTCAACCTTGGTCTCATCAGACCATAACACATTTTCTCACATGCTGTTGGGTGACTTGATGTATTGTTTTGCAAATTCTAGCCAGGCCTGGATGTTTTTCTGTGTAAGAAAAGGCTTCCGTTTTGCAACCCTACCCCATAGCCCAGACTTATGGAGAATATGGGAGATTGTTGTCACATGTAATACACAACCAGTACTTGCCAGAAATTCCTGCCTCTCCTTCAGTGCTGCTGTAGGTCTCTTGACAGCCTCCCTGATCAGTTTTATCATCTTTTCTTCAGTTTTGGAGGGATGTCCAGTTCATTGCAACATCACTATTGTCCCATATTTTCTCCACTTTTTGATGACTGTCTTCACTGTGTTCCATGGTATATCCAATGCTGTGAAAAAATGTTTTGTACTCTTCTCCTGACTGATACTTTTCAACAATGAGATCCCTTTGATGCTTTGTAAGCTCTCTGCAAACCATGGCTTTTGTTGTATCAGGCAACTGAATAAATGTCAGAAAAATCATACTAGGACAGCTGAACTTTATTTGAGGTTTTTTAAAAAAGTTGTCTAAGGTTGTATCTTCTGGTATTTAAACCCTAACTTTGAGAAGATTTCTGTCAATACACACTGAGCTGAGTGGAGGAGGGGCATTGACTACAACTCTGAACCGAGATATATAACAATAAGTATCCTGTTTTTTGGCTTATTTATACTGGTTATCGCTTCTAGCAATTTATATATAGCACTTTTTACTGCCTGCTGCATACTTTTTACTGTATTTTGTTGCTATTTTCTGTACTTGTTAAGCACCTATTTGTCTGTTCTGATTTCCTGCCAAGGAGTGTATCATATAACTGATTTGTTTGCAGTTAAAAGCATTCTTTAGAGTCTCCTTGCTCCTTTATCTGCTTAAAAACTACTTTCATTTTGTGGCTCACTGCTGTGATAAACATTCCTGTAGTGTTTGCTGTCTAAAAGAGTGTAGGCTACTACCTTTAGTATTGTTCTCCACCCTCCCTCCCTGTTTGTGTCTTGCTGTTATACTTGGTTGCTTTGCAGTTGCCCACCCCTACTGTAAATTTGATCTGTGACATTCCTCCCAGTCTAGTTTCATTAGCTCATTCTACCTAATACAGAGAGAACATCTGAGAAGGCCAACCCACTTAGTTTATTTCCTTCTGTTCCTCATTTATCCCTTTCTTACAAAAAAAATTGCCTGAATCTCCTTGTGTTCTGACTGTGCTTCTCAAACATTTTGGAAATATAGAGTATATTTTAGTGCATTTATTAAAACTGTATTTGCCTTAATATTGCTACAACTCAAGTGCTCTAGGTTGCACTGCATCTGAATTGTTTTAGTGTGCTTTAGCTGCTTTTCTGTATATATCAGCATTTCTGTATATATAAACTAGCTACTTATTCTACTGTATTACTGCCTCTTAAATCATTTTTCAGTTGTGCACTTGCCTTGCTTCATTCAAAAAGTTTTAAATTGCTAATTTTGTAGAGTTATAATTGCATTTACTGTTTAGGGCTACACAGTCAAGTGCGTTAGCCTTTTCTGTGTTTATTTGCTGTATTATTGCATTGTTTAGCCTGTTTTAACAAAAAAAAATACTATCTTGTATGCTAGTTTCCTGCCTTTCCTAGCTAGTATAGTCCAGATCCCAGGCTTTGCTGGTTTCAGACTTTATTTTCTGTGTTCAGAGCTATCCAGACCTTGCTGTGGTAGAAGGAAGTCCTACTGCTTACCAGTGGGAGTGGTGAGCATTGTACTGCATATCTAACACTAGAGGTGTGGTTTCCAGCTCTGAAATTGTAATTTTATTAGTCATTTTGGGCTGATGTCTGCCCTTTCAACTTTCTGGCTTAAACACGTGTGTGTTTGCACATTTTTCACATTGTGCAGCACAGCGGGGCTATGGTAAAACTATTTTAGGTGCCAGAAAGTCTTCAAATTTTCCGTTAGAACTAGCTGGTTTCTCAGTAGTAGCACTAAAATCTGAATCCCTGTGACTAGCACTTGCTCTAGAACCTGCTGGAAAGCACTAGGAAGCCTTAAACTGATGCAAGCACTCAACTCTCCATAGTAATAAGGAGAATTTAATCGTAGGCACTAAACACCCTATAATTGCAAAGTACCTTGCAAAGGTAAGGGAAAACAACTCTTGTACTTTACAAAAAAGCACCTAAACAGGCATGTCCAAGAGTCAGCTTCCGGTGATTTCTCCTGTCCACCTGGTGAATCTAGGCATACTGGAGCAATGCAGCAACTGCCTCATGTACACAGACAACTCTCTCCTCCTACCACCCAACACTGCAACCTGTGAGTGATGCACTTACATAGCCAAACTGGAAGCAAAGCTCTCTCCAGCCAAGATTGTGCTAGACAGTCAAGAGGGGAAGGTTAACACCTGCACTACATCTCAAGCAACACATGGCCCTTCAAAACCCACACCATCAACACCTGCACATAGCAACACTAAACCCACATATGCAGAGGCCCCTAACATTAACCTTCCCAAGCAACAAGGACCTCTGAAGCTGAAACGCAAATAAACACCAGTCACAACCAAAGTGACACATAGCTCACAACACCAGTGTGCCACCCAACAACAGCCCCTAAGACAAGACAAAGTACCCAACACTTTAGTCATAGGTGACTCTATAGTCAGGCACACTGATTTCCCACTCACCAGGCTGAGCAAGGAGAAAATTACAGTCAGCTACCTGTCGGGTGCCAGGATCCACCACATAACGCATGCACTGATGCACTCAAGTCACTCCACAACAAGTAGGAATATGTCTCTGTCATTGTCCATGTTGGAGTGAATGACTTGAGATGTACCTCCCTGGACTACATGAAAAGAGACATGGAAGAGCTCTCAGATCATGTGGCCCAGGCAGGTATGACCCTAGCCCTGAGTAGCATCCTGCCATCACCCAGAACGATACCACAGTATAAGGATAAAATGAAAAATGATTGACTTCAACAATTGGCTACACTTCTGGTGTAATTCAAAGGGGATCCAGTATTTGCCTGCCTGGGACGACATGATAGACAAACCACGATGCTTTGCCAGAAATGGTCTGCACCTGTCACCCCTGGGATTCAGGTTACTGGCTAAAGCTCTTGCCACCCCTATAGTGCCTTTTTAGGCAAGGTTCAAAGGACAAAACCACCACTGTAACAGATACAAGCATGCAAAATCTGAAGGTAATGCTACTCAATGCTAGAAGTCTAAACCTCAAAATGCACTCTCTCGAGGCACTGCTAAAAATGGAGAACATCGATATCTGTGCAGTAACCGAGACCTGGTTCAAGACTCCAGAGAGCACACCTGCAATACCAGGCTACAACTCTTAACACACTTTTTGGCCACCAAACCAAGACCGAAACACTAAAGGTGGAGGAGTGTCCAAATACACCAAGGATATTCACACCTCCAGGCTAGTTGCCCAACACAATGCATCTGAAATTCTCCAAGTGCAACTAACACTAGATAAGTCTGCAATCCAAATTGTAGTGTGTTACAGATCCCCTACCATGCCCCAAGATTCTCGCTACACCTTTTTGAACATACTGGAAAATATTAAGATACAACCAAACACCCTAATACGGGGTGATTTCAACTACCCTGTCATTAACTGGGAAAACTACTCTGGTACCAACACCTTTCCCACTGGTTCTTGGAATTCATAAATTCCAATGCCCTGGATCAACTAATCCATTGTCCCTCCAGAGGCTCCAATATTGCAGACCTAGTCATTACCAACATGGGAGATAGATGCTCCACACTAGTGGTCACCCCCTCATTGGTCAGGTCTGACCATAAGCAAATCACCCTTGAAATTCACATCCCATTCCCACCCCCCCAGTAAGGAAACTTCTGTAAAAAATTTCTCCAAAGCCAACTTCATGCTACTTAAGTCAGAAGTGACACACTTCATGGCACCTATGCAGACGGGAGCTGAAAGTTTGACTGCTGAATCCTACACTAAGGCACTGTATGAGCAAATCCACTCATGCATGAATTTTACCATCCCAAATAGAACCAAGATTATCTCCTCCAAAAAAGGAAGCTAATCTGGTGGTCCCCTGCCATAAAGAAACTATACAACAGAAGGAAAATACTGTTGTAGAAAAAAAGAAAATCCCAGGATGGAAAAAACTCCCTACCAGCCTCAGTAAGAAGATAAGATCCCTCATAAAATCCTCCAAAGCTAGTTACGAAAATAAAATTGCCAAAGATTCCAAAGACAACCACAAGGCAATCTATAGTTATGTCAAGAATCTAAATGGCAATGCTCAGATCTTCTCTGAGCTACAACAGATTGGCATTAAATATACTGATCCCAAGGATATTGCCAATATACTGTCAGATCGATTTAGTGCCAACCTCACTCCCCTCTCACCCCCTAAAGGGCCCATCTCAATACCAAAAGATTGCCGAATTCGGGTAATCATGGCCACACAGGTAGAAACTGCACTCACCAAAGCTAAGAATACAGCATCCATGGGACCAGATGAAATCCCATGCTGTGTACTACATGAACTACAAAATGAACTGGCACCTCACCTAAGTGTCATGTTTAATCATAGCCTCACCTCAGGATTCTTGCCCACTGAGTGGTGCACCGCTACAGTTATCCCACTCCACAAGGGGGGATCCACCTTGGATCCCAGGAACTACCATCCCATCAGTCTAATGAGCTTGATCTACAATGGCATGGAACGCATTGTCATGGAACTTATAAACAAAGACATTGGCAACCTTCAAAAACTAGACCCCACCAATTTTGAGTTTGTGAGGGGCCAATCTTATCTTCTGGACCTGATTGACTTCTTTGAATCAGTTTCCAGAGCTGTGGATGAGGGTAAGGTGGTCCACACAGACTATCTGACCTCGCCAAGGCCTTCAACACCATCCCCCACTCTGGAATCATAGATAAACTTACTAAACTGGGGATAAATCCCTATATCACTCGATGGGTTGCCAACTGGCTTACTGACAGAACCCAGACTGTAAAAGTAGCCGACTCCAAATCCAGTTCCAGGCAAGTGACAAGTGGAGTACCACAGGGTTCAGTCCTGGGACTGCTCTTGTTTGGCATCTACTTCTCTGAAGTACAGGCCAACACCAAGGGACTCTGGCTAACAAAGTTCACAGATGACTGCAAACTGGGAGCCATTATTGAATCCCCAAATGAGGTGGATATTCTACAAAAGGGCCTTACAGAAAAAGATGCTTGGTGCCAGAGCCATGGGCTCAAGCTTAATGCCAAGAAATGTATAGTTATCCCCTTTGGGAAAAAACATGTACCCATGAATTAACACATAGGTGGCAGTATTACTAAACACAGAAAGTGTGATGAGAGACTTAGGGACACAAGTGGACAGTGGTCTCACCTTCAATACCACATTGCCACAACAGTCAGGAAATCCTTCTATATGGCACACCTCATCACTAAGGGCTTTTCATCCAGAAAAAAGGAGGTCATTGTCCCACTATACTCATCCCTCATTAGACCCATTATAGAGTACAAAGCCCCATTTGGTATGTACCTCACAAGACATTGGCAACAGCTGGAAAGGCCACAGAAATACCACACTAAAAGAATCACAGGCCTAAAGCAGATGCACTATACTGACCGTCTAAAAAGCTCCAGCTATACTCTGTGGCATATTGTCTACTCAGAGGTGATCTCTGCTTAACATACAAGGCCATGACAAACCCTGAGCTGTTGGACATTCTCCACTTAAAGAAATCCCAATCCCTCAGAGCCACATGCTCCAGGGATCTAAACCTTGTCATCACAATGAGCAAAACATGCTGGAGGGATAGGTTCCTGGCCCAGAGACTCCCCATGCTCTGGAATAGACTGCCCATAAATGTCAAGCTGGGTGCCTCCTTGGCCCTCTTCAAAAGGAACCTTGATGATTGGATGGGAGATAAGAAATTCACCCCTGGGATCATGCCAGTCGCCCTGCTGGACAGGGGTCCAGGGAAGTAAATACTGTGGGAAGAAATATCTGGGGAATTGCTTAGCTAGGCTTGTATAGGCCCCAGGGCTGATAGCCTAGTTCCAACCTATGAACCTAAGAACCTATAAACCTATGAACCAATGTCACACATAAATAGTTCTAACATTGCGAAAGTGTCTCTGAATGCCCCTCATTTACTCTGGCTAAGTCCCTGTTTTAGTGACATTCATCCATGTTTAGTTGAGAGCTATGCCTAATATACCTGTCAACCTTCTACAGCAAGAAATCAAGACAAAGCCATAATTAATGGGGGATAAAGGCTCAGACTCAGTGACAGAGTATACATATTGGCCATACAAAGTAAGAATGTGACTAGACTAACAGATATTACTGTAGCATAAATGTTTTCTGAGGAGTCTGACATGTGACATCAGATTCTGTTTTTATTTTCTGACAGTAGCCATCAATGATTGGCCAACCATTTGTCAGACATCCACAAGTTTGTGCAAAAAGGACCACATCTATGTAGCAAACATGTTGAGATTCTGCAAACATCTGTATAGCTGAGAGGTATGATGCCTACAAGGAACTTATACTACAGCAGGTTTGCATTGTTTTCTGTCATTATTACACTGGTGTTGGTAAACTGTCCCCATATAGATGTTGTAATTGCTCACTGTTATTTGTCTGACAGTGGCCTTACATAATAGTGGGAATTTATCCTTAGGGGACACACCACAGTAGACTGCAGTGATGGGTGTAGAGACGTACAGCAGAATCTGTCATGGCACACAGGGATATAACCCAGTATTGCTACTATTTTGGTGATAACCACACAAGTAGTGTATTGCCAAACTGTGGGGTATGATGTGTGATGGAGCAGTGGATAGTGCAGGCCATTATGGTTGTGTAGGGTCTGTACATAGTGGACGTCCATGTATCTGGTCCTGTAAGGTGTTCCCCTCTTGTTGTCTTTCAGGAACAATGTACTGCAGGAGACATCCACCATTCTCATGTGTGGAGAATGATGTTATACTGGATGGCCTCAGACTCCACCATCACATCCTGCTTTCTAGGGGTTGCCACAATTGTGAACAGCGAGCAGAATAAGTGGGCAACCTTGTGAGGGCTGTTAATCAGATTGGTCAACAGGACAGGACCTTTAAGCAGGTCCGACACTGGGCCACTGATATGGTCAGTGCTACATGTCAGAGGGCAGCTGCTGTTGCCAGGGATCGTGCTGCCACCGTTGAACAGCCTGTGACATAACAACCACTCTCAGCCACAGAGGAATTCCTGGTGAACCTAGAATCAACAAACAGCTTCCAGGCATCCATCACACCATACATCCTAGAGGTGGGTGCCACAGTGTCCACATCAGATGAGTGTCCAGGTAAGCTTACTGTGTTCACTAGTATAATACCTTATCAGTCATTGTGGCATGCTCTACATACCAGTACTTGGATGTCAGGTTTATCTGCATTGGGGGGGTTGGGTTTTATGCACAGTTGTGCACACATACTCAGAATGTCAGCAATATAGCCAGTATCACATTAGCTACTGTACATGTGGATATACACACATATTACCTTGTAATGCTGCAACATTTGGTTTTGCTAACAATACCTCTCCCTCACCTTTTCATAGATCCATCAGATGTGGCCAGAGTCCATGGTCCTGTACCTGTTAAGTGTGATATTGTTATTTTATAGATCATGTATACCCTAAGAAATTTAAGGGCTGCCATTTTGCCCTATGCACAACTGTTGTGCTAGCCAGAGTAAAATAGGTGTGGCCAGAGTCCATGGTCCTGTACCTGGTAAGTGTGATATTGTTCTTTTATAGATCATATATACCCTAAGAAATTTAAGGGCTGCCATTTTGCCCTATGCACAACTGTTGTGCTAGCCAGAGTAAAATAGTTGTATGTTCTATTTCGGAACAGTTAAATACAGTGCATATACTGGGGAATCACAGGTGTGTATTTGTACAAACATTAATACATTTGTAGTTATAGTTATGAGCGACTACACAGCCTGCTATACATGAGGCAATTACTCCAAGATGCCTGTTCAAACACAATAGGGAGATGGTACATACCTGAGGCAGTGATACTACAACTGGCATATCATTCTCAAGATAGGTGTACTGGGTTTTATGTGTAGTTCTATCACATACACTGTCATATTACATAACTCACAAGTGTATTGTAATGGCAACATTAACTGGATGTAGTTGAAGCACATGTTATAAAGGGCCTGACTTCTTTGTGTATGTTGTTGTCAGTTTGTATGTTGTGCATGGGATCAGAGATGAGAAGATGTGGGACGTGTAATGCAGTTGTGGATCCTCATCTGTATAAGTCTGTGTGGATTACCATACATAATAGTGCAGGTAATAATGTACTTAATGTACTTCTTTTGTCTTGCTTCTCATAGGTGAATGGGGGGAGGGTTGGAGTCTGTACTCACAACCTGACGTCAGTGTCTCATCAGACTCTGATGATGATGGTGACCATAGTGAGGCACAGGTGGGGTTGTCAAGGGGTGAATCTGTTCAGGAGGTTGATATCCCTCTTCTGCTCCCATTGTCTCTGCACACAGTCAGTATGCCCACAATACCTATTTCCCAGAGGCCACAGATATTGGACTGTCCATGGGTGGCAACATTGAACAGGACAGTGTGACAACTCTGTTGTCAGTGAGTGTAGACACTGGCCATAGTCAGAGAACTGGCGAGGTACCACACAGATTGACAGGGATGCTCGAAGGAAGGCTGCTGCTTATCCACCTCCTGTTACAGGTTTCACATCATGGGCTGTCATGGAGGCACAGGCACATTCTGAATGCAACAACAGACAGATGATTAGCGTTATGGATGCAGCAGTCTGATATCTGTGACTGCCTCCACCACATTGGTGATATCCTGGAACATTTCACTGATGTAGTTCATAGGTTCATAGGTTGGTACTAGGCTATCAGCCCTAAGGCCTATGCAAGCCTAGCCATAACAATTCCCTGGAAATTTTTTCCCACAATATTTACTTCTCTGGGCCCCTGTCTAGCAGGGTGACTGACATGATCCCCAGGGTGAATTTCCTATCTCCCATCCAATCATCAAGGTTCCTTTTGAAGAGGGCCAATGAGGTACTCTGCTTGACATGTATGGGCAGTCTATTTCAGAGTATGGGGAGTCTCTGGGTTAGGAATCTATCCCTCCAGCATGCTTTATTCATTGTGATGATAAGGTTTAGATCCCTGGAGCATGTGGCTCTGAGGGATTGGGATTTCTTTAAGTGGAGCATGTCCAGCAGCTCAGGGTTTGACATGGCCTTGTATGTTAAGCAGAGATCGCCTCTGAGTAGACGATATGCCACAGAATATAGCTGGGGTTTTTTTAGACGGTCAGCATATGGCATCTGCTTTAGGCCTGTGATTCTTTTAGTGAGGTATTTCTGTGGCCTTTCCAGCTGTTGCCAATTTCTTGTGAGGTACATACCAAATGGGACATTATACTCTATAATGGGTCTAATGAGGGATGAGTACAGTGGGACAATGACCTCCTTTTTTCTGTATGAAAAGCCCTTAGTGATGAGGTGTGCCACGTAGAAGGATTTCCTGACTGTTGTGGTGATGTGGTTATCGAAAGTGAGACTACTGTCCACTTGTGTCCCTAAGTCTCTCATCACACTTTCGATGTTTAGTGTCCTGCCACCTAAGTGGTAGTTCATGGGTACATGTTTTTTTCCAAAGGGGATGACTATACATTTCTTGGCATTAAGCTTGAGCCCATGGCTCTGGCACCAGGCATCTGTTTCTGTAAGGCCCTTTTGTATAATATCCACATCATTTGGGGATTCAATAATGGCTCCCAGTTTGCAGTCATCTGCAAACTTTGTTAGCCAGAGTCCCTTAGTGTTGGCCTGTACTTCAGAGAAGTAGATGCCAAACAAGGGTGGTCCCAGGACTGAACCCTGAGGTGCTCCACTTGTCTGGAGCTGGATTTGGAGTCGGCTACTTTTACAGTCTGGGTTCTGTCAGTAAGCGAGTTGGCAACCCGAGTGATGTAGGGATTTATGCCCAGCTTAGTAAGTTTATCTATGATTCCAGAGTGGGGGATGGTGTCGAAGGCCTTGGCAAGGTCCAGATAGGCTGTGTGGACCTCCTTACCCTCATCCACAGCTCTGGAGACCGATTCAAAGAAGTCAATCAGATTCAGGAGACAAGACCGGCCCTTCACAAACCCAAACTGGGTGGGTCCAGTGTCTGGAGGTTGCCAATGTCTTTGTTTATAAGTTCCATGATAATGCGTTCCATGCCCTTGCAGATCAGGCTTGTCAGACTGATGGGATGGTAGTTCCTGGGATCCAAGGTGGATCCTCCCTTGTGGATCGGGATAACTGTAGCTGTGCGCTACTCAGTGGGCATGAAGCCTGAGGTGAGGCTATGATTAAACATGACACTTAGGTGGGGTGCCAGTTCATTTTGTAGTTCATGTAGTACACAGCCTGGGATGTCATCTGGTGCCATGGATGCTGTATTCTTAGCTTTGGAGAGTGCTGTTTCTACCTGTGTGGCTGTGATTATCGGAATTTGGCAATCTTTTGGTATTGAGATGGGCCCTTTAGGGGGTGAGAGGGGAGTGAAGTTGGCACTAAATTGATCTGCCAGGATATTGGCAATATCCTTGGGATCAGTATATTTAATGCCATTCTGTTGTAGCTCAGAGCAGATCTGAGCATTGCCATTTAGATTCTTAACATAGCTATAGAATGCCTTGTGGTTGTCTTTGGAATCTTTGGCAATTTTATTTTTATAATTAGCTTTTGAGGATTTTATGAGGAATCTCAGCTTCTTACTGAGGCTGGTGAGGGAGTTTTTTGCATCCTGGGATTTTCCTCTTTTCTGCAACAGTTTCTTCCTTCTGTTGTATAGTTTGTTTATAGCAGGGGACCACCAGATTGGCTTCCTTTTTTTGGAGAAGAGTATCTTGGTTCTATTAGGGATGACACAATTCATGCACAAGTGGATGTGCTCGTACAGTGCCTTAGTGTAGGATTCTGCAGTCGAACTTCCAGATCCTGTCTGCATGCGTGTTTTGAAGTTTGTCACTTCTGACTTCAGTAGCATGAAGTTGACTTTGGAGAAGTTTTTTAAGGAGGTTTCCTTACTGGGGGGTGGGGGTGGGATGTGGATGTTAAGCGTGATTTGCTTATGGTCAGACCTGACCAATGAGGAGGCGACCACTGGTGTGGAGCATCTATCTCCCATGTTGGTAATGACCAGGTCTAGGATATTGGAGCCCTTGGTGGGACAATGGATTAGTTGATCCAGGATACAAACTATACCGGCTTATTTGGCAAAGGAAGCACCTGGAGGCGGCTTTGCAATTAAAGTCATTCATTCCTGAGGGTATGCGTATGGGGTTATGGGCCGAAAGGCCCCTGAGCTCAAATGAGCTTGGCAACAACTAAAGAATATTACCCAGTATTCAAAAAGATTTCTCTGTCTCTCTTAAAAAATAATAGAGACAGCCAGCGTTATATATATAGTATAGCGAAAACAATCAGCTCAAAAAGCTTAGCGTGACTGTAATGATTTTCAAATGGATCTTTGTGTGTGTGAGATTTAAATAAGCCGGCTGTATTAAATGATGGTCTGAACACCACACCGAATGTAGCAGCTTCTTTAAACTTCCCTCCCACCTACAAAAGTCGGCACGGCGCCAAACTCAACAAGGGAGAGGCAAGGCAAACTCGGGAGAAGCCGAGAACCCCAGAGAAAAAAGAACTGAACGTTTTATTCTTTAATTGATACCCTCATTATGTATAAATTTTTTACAAGGAAGGTAACATTAAAACTGTTGCACAGGACTCTCTGATCATGACAATGCTTAATTTTTAGTTTTTGTTTCAAGAAAAAAAGAAAGTGTAATATATGTACAGGTTTAGTTGAATGTTTCCAATATGTGCAATGTATTGATTTTTTTATCGTTTTTATAAGGATAGATAATAAAAACATCTTTACTACTAACTTGAATGCATTATAGAAATGTAGCCTTGAATGAATCCTTATGTAATTATAACCTGGTAATAAAACTGCAGATAAAGGGGGGTGGGGGTGTGGATTTAGCAATGTATAATGATTTGATGAATGAAATGATAATGATGATGTAGCTTATTCTCAAATAAGCAAAAAAGACAAAGAACCTATGAATGGAGGAGTGCACGATGACCACAGGTGTGAATTGATGACCTTATGACTTGAAGCAATGATGTTACCTTTTAGTAATATCATTGACACCCTGCGATATATCAATGCTTCCTAAGATACATAAGGGACACATCCACCACTTTTGCGCCCAGTGTTCATTGTCCCCTTTGGTCGGAGAAGGCCTCTAATTTTTGTACAAGGAGTATTATTCCTTTAGTTGGTAGTATACCTCATAAATTTGAAAAAAAAAATCACTACTTGTGGTTGAATATATAGGCGAACATGGGGGTTGCCATGGCACCCATGTGCCAATGCCTATACCAACCTGGCAGTATATCAATGGGAAAGATGTTTCATCTTAATGATGAAAGATACAAAATAATGTCATTCTATACAGACGGCTAGATGAGATTCTTCTTTCCTTTTGAATGGAGATGTTAAATCACTAGATAATTTTTTGTCTCTATCTCAACAACACCACCTTGATTTTGGAATTTACATATGAATGCTCTGTTGATTTTGATATTTATTTTTCAATATATTAATAACAAAGTGTAATTACTACGCCACTTTTCAGGAAATTCAGTTGGAAAATGGAGAAAAACACTTTGAGAGACTTTGAGATAGTGGTGTTCCAAATGTTGTTTTTATAATGTGGTTAAAAAATCAAATGTGATAACTAACTAGGTTATGAGCCCAGAGGACATGAGGGACCAGATGGATTTCCAGGAAGGTTGCCTTATTGATAGGGTAGTCCAGTCCAGTTGGTGTGGTGTCAAAGAAATAATGTTCGGACAGCATCTAATCAAATTACGCCACAAAACAACCAAGCTTACATTGAAAATTGTGGGCCTACTATGTGGGCATGACCAGCAGGCGGTTTAGGACCACCATATTTATAACCTATGACATGACATTAGGAAATAAAACCAATGTTGAACACAGACACTGCCCAACAGTTTCTGTTCACATGTTTTTTTTTTTTAGTAGGGTCCTGCATAGCAGCCAGAAGATAACAGAAGAGAAGGGGGGTGGTTAGGTGCCCTTGAGTTGAGTGAGTTGAAGTGGATACTTAACCTTTGTAGAACTGTATTCAGCCCTAACTATTAACATATAAGTATTAATTTAAATATATTATTATATATTATTTTTTTTTTATGTTTTTTCAATGATATTATGTAATGATGTGATATATTGATATTTTTGGTTGTTCAGTTTAAGGTTTTACCTCAATTTTATGGTTGTGTATCTGTTTTTTTTTTTTTTTTTTTTTTTTTTTTTTTTTTCTCCTTCTTTATTTTTTCCTTTTCCCTCCTTCCCTCTTCCCTTCTTCTTCTTTCCTTCTTCCTTCTTCCCCCTTCTTTCCCTTTCCCCTTCCTTCCCTCCCCCTTCTCCTCCCCTTTTCCCTTCTCCCCATTCTCCTTTCCTCTCTTTCCTCTTTCTTCTTTTTCCTTTTTCTTTCTTTTCTCTTTCTTTCTTTTTTTTTTTTTATATTTTTTTCTTTTTTCTTTTTTTTTTTTCCTTTTTTTCCTTTTTTTCTTTTTCTTTCTTTATTTTTTCTTCTTTTGTTTTTTTTTGTTTTTCTTTGTTTTTTGTGTTTTTTTGGTTTTCTTATTTTTGTACTTTTTTTTTTTAGTTTTAAATGAGTTTTACATTACATTTACTCATTATATTATATATTATATTGAATTTATATATATTATATATGATATATATATCATATTATATTTTATATATATATATATTATATATAATTATATATTATATATTATATGTGATTAATTGTATTAATATTTTTTTAATATAAATTTTAGAATAATTTTACTTTTAAATACAATAATTATATATTGTTAATAACAATTTAATCAAGCATAATTTATATGATGTTTGATTGAGATTTAAACAATTAAAATTAAATATAAAATAATGTTAATTTTAAATGTTATTGTGATGTGAAGAATGCTGTATTATGATTGGATATATTGATATTAAAATGGATATAATTTTAACTGATAAATTAGAGGGGTAAGGTTGGGATGCTAGGTCTGTATTCAACAGATTGCTCAATGTATCTCAAAGCCGCGGTGTTTTTGTCTCTCTGTTCTTGGATTCTCTTCTAAAGCTTTCTGTCTCAATTGATCCAGGGCATTGGAATTTATGAATTCCAAGAACCGTTGGGAAAAGGAGTTGGTACTCGAGTAGTTTTCCCAATTAATGGCAGGGTAGTTGAAATCACCTAGTGTTAGGGTGTTTGGTTGTATCTTAATATTTTCCAGTATGTTCAGGAAGGAGTAATGAGAATCTTGGGTTATGGTGGGGGATCTGTAGCAAGCTACAATTTGGATTGCAGTCTTACCTAGTGTTAGTTGCACCTGGAGAATTTCAGATGCATTGTGTTGGGCAACTAGCCTGGAGGTGTGAATATGCTTGGTGAATATGAACACTCCTCCACCTTTAGTGTTTCGGTCCTGGTTTTGTGGCCGAAAAGTGTGGTAAGAATTGCAGCCTGGTATTACAAAGGTGCTCTCTGCAGCCTTGAACCAGGTCTCAGTCACTGCACAGATATCGATGTTCTTCTTTTGTAGGAGTGCCTCGAGGGATGCATTTTGAGGTTTAGACTTCTAGCATTGAGTAGCATTACCTTCAGATTTTGCATGCTTGTATCTGTTATGGTGGTAGTTTTATCCTTTGAACCTTGCCTAAAAAAGGCACTATAGGGGTGGCAAGAGCTTTAGCCAGTAACCTGAATCCCAGGGGTGACAGGTGCAGACCATCTCTGGCAAAGCATTGTGGTTTGTTGATCATGTCTTCCCAGGCAGACAAATACTGGATCCCCTTCGAATGACACCAGAAGCTTGGCCAATTATTGAAGCCAATCATTTTGTCCTTATACTGTGGTATCATTCTGGGCGAAGGCAGGATGCTACTCAGGGCTAGGGTCATACCTGCCTGGGTCACATGATCCAAGAGCTCTTCCATGTCTCTTTTCATGTAGTCCAGGGAGGTACGTCTCAAGTCATTTACTCCAGCATGGACAATGACAGAGTTGTATTTGTACTTGTTGTGGAGTGACTTGAGTGCATGCGTTATGTGGTGGATCCTGGCACCCAACAGGCAGCTGACTGTAATTTTCTCCTTGTTCAGCCTGGTGAGTGGGACATCAGTATGCCTGACTATAGAGTCACCTATGACTAAAGTGTTAGGTACATTGTCTTGCCTTAGGGGTTATTGTTGGGTGGTACAGTGGTGTTGTGAGCTATGTGTCACTTTGGTTGTCACTGGTGTTTGTTTGCGTTTCAGCTTCGGAGGTCCTTGTTGCTTGGGCAGGTTAATGTTAAGGGCCTCCGCATATGTGGGTTTAGTGTTGCTATGTGTGGGAGTTGATGGTGTGGGTTTTGAAGGGCTATGAGTTGCTAGACGTGTAATGCAGGTGTTAGCCTTCTCCTCTTGATTGTCTAGCACAGTCTTGACTGGAGAGAGCTTTGCTTCCAGTTTGGCTGTGTAAGTGCATCTCTTGCAGGTTATAGTGTTGGGTGGAAGGAGGAGGGGATTGTCTGTGTACATGAGACAGTTGCTGCATTGCCCCAGTATGCCCAGATTCACCAGGTGGACAGGAGAAACCACCGGAAGCTGACCTTTGGGCATGCCTGTTTAGGTGCTTTTTTGTAAGGTTTAAGAGCTGTTTTCCCTTACCTTTGCAAGGTACTTTGCAGTTGTAGGCTGTTTAGTGCCTATGATTAATTTCTCCTTATTGACAAGGAGAGTTGAGTGCTTGTATCAGTTTCAGGCTTCCTAGTGCTTTACAGCAGGTTCTAGAGAAAGTGCTAGTCACAGGGGTTCAGATTTTAGTGCTACTACTGAGAAACAAGCTAGTTTTAAAGGAAAATTTGAAGAGCAGACTTTCTGGCACCTGGAATAGTTTAATTGTAGCCTCATAGTGCTGCATGATGTGAAAAATGTGCAAACACACGCATTTCTAAGCCAGAAAGTTGAAAGGGATAGAAATCAGCCCCAAAAGGCCAATAAAATTACAGTTTCAGAACTGGAAACCACTCCTCTAGTGTTAGATAGGAAGTACAATACTCACCAGTCCCACTGGTAGGCAGTAGGACTTCCCTCTACCACAACAAGGTCTGGATAGCTCTGAGCACAGAAAATAAAGTCCTGAGACAAGCAAGGCCTGGGATATGGACTGGCTAGAAAAGGTGGGAAATGAGAAAACTAGGTAGTATATATATATATATATATATATATATATATATATATATATATTTGTTGAAACAGGCTAAACAATGCAATAATACAGGAAATAAACACAGAAAAGTCTAACACACTTGAGTGTGTAGTCCTAAACAGTAAATGCAATTAGAACTCTACAAAATTAGCAATTTAAAACTTTTTAAATGAAGCAAGGCAAGTGCACAACTGAAAAACGATTTAAGTGGCAGTAATACAGCAGAATAAGTAGCTAGTCTACATATACAGAGAAGTCTATATATACAGAAAAGCAGCTAAAACACACAAACACATGCAGTGCAATATATTGAACTTGAGTTGTAGCAATATTAAGGCAATTACAGTTATAATAAATGTTCTAAAATATACTCTATATTTCCAAAATGTTTGAGAAGCACAGTCAGAACATAAGGAAATTCCGGCCAATTTTTTATTTTTTTTACAGAATGCTTTAACTGCAAACAAATCAGTTACCCGTGCAGATTACAATAAAAGTGCTATATATAAATTGCTAGAAACAATAAACTGTATAAATAATAAAAAAAAAAACAGGATACTTATATATTTCAGCTAAGAGTTGGAGTCAACAGCTCTCATCCACTCTGCTCAGTGTGTATAGACAGAAACTATCTCAAAGTTAGGGCTTAAATACCAGAACAACAACTTTTTTTTTTTTTACAAAAACACAAAAGAACCAGCCCCCATTAGCCTGCAGCTATTAGCCTACAAAGCACTAGAGAAAGCCACAAAATGAAAGTTTTTAAACAGATAAAGATTTGTAAAGATACAGAATGCTTTAACTGCAAACAAATCAGTTACCCGTGCAGATTACAATAAAAGTGATATATATAAATTGCTAGAAACAATAAACTGTATAAATAATAAAAAAAAAACAGGATACTTATATATCTCAGCTAAGAGTTGGAGTCAACAGCTCTCACAATGGACAGATGGTGAGCTGAGATAGTGTCTGCCTTTGACTGCACATTGTCTATGCTGGAACATCTGTTTGGAGTTGGGCATTGGACACATGAACGTAGGTCAGCAACACCATCTGCTGAGAGTACACATGGCCATGCACACTGACGCTCCCGTAGCAGCAGTACCTCCAGTGCTACAGAGGAAAGTGTGCTGTCCACACCACAACATGGCAGGCCATGGGCACGTTATCCTGGGCTGTACCATGGGGGACACCAGCCCAGCAGACAGCAGTCACTGTCAGCTACTAGCACCGCTTCTGACATCAGGCATGGTGGTGCCAGTGCTACTCCTGGTGGAGGCAGTTCCTGTGTTTGTGACTGGAGATGGTGAACTGTCCACTCTACCATTTATGGTCAACAGCTGTCCAACATACACATGTGTAGGGCTAGCACTGGGCTTGACTGTGTACATGCACACACTCAGACACCACTGTCACATGCAGGTAACCAACATACACATGTGACACCTCTCCATGGCCCATCTAACCAGCACCCTTTCCTGACTCACATACATGATGTCAACTGTTTGGCACAGCTTAGGCCTCTGGTACCCCCACACCACACTCTGTGCATGTGATGATACCTGTGCCACATCCCTGCCATCCATGCCATTAATGCAGGGACATGCAAATATGCATAGGGTGACTATATTACTTTAAAGGTACTTATGCAGTGCAGTATTGTTATGACATAGCAGTTGTTGTGGGCCACAACAGATATTGTATGCAGGCATGTGTCATGACTACACAGCAAGCTCTGTGTATCTTTGTTACATGATGTTAGACTGGCAATAGTGTTACAGAATGACAATTGTGCCATGGACTGTTTATGTTTCTGTTCTATGTGTCTGAGTGGTTAAACTATGGACACATGAAGTCAATACAGTGGCACAGGATGGCATGGCAGCACAGCAGAAATATGACATCAGCAAGGCATGGAAGTATATGTGCATGGTCCCCTAGGTGCATATGTGTAGAACAGTGTGTCAGAGACAATGGGGCTAGTCAGTGTAATTATGCATTCCTACTTTGTGACAAGGTCTGCTACCCTTGATATGTGTCATCTGCATTTTCTGAATGTACAAATCTAGATGGTGGAAGACATCAGATATGCCTATGTAGATGAGGGCAATTTAATGCCACCAGCTAGTCACAGGGCACTAACATGCATAACCATTGTACATAAATTACCCATACTGGCATGTCTCTAGTGCTGCAAGGAGATATATGTATACGCATACATACACAGTTGGTTGATGCAAGATTAGAACCCATAACTATCTAGTATTATGCACTACAGCTTGCAGTACTTATTGCATGAGCCACAGAGTTTACTTGAAATTAGACTGTTAGTCAGTGCTCTTAAGGTGGATGACTTCAGTAGGCCTTGTAAAAGTGGCCCATGTAGAGGCCAGCACATAGTCACATGGCCTTAAAATGTATAACCATTGCACATACATATCTGTAACTGCTGCAATGGGAGAGCTTCACACACACACACACACACACACACACACACACACACACACACACACACACACACACGCACACACACGCACACACAGTGCACTGCTGTGGGATTAGAACCCTAACCAATCTAGTTGTACACACCATAGCTCATAACACTTATTGCACACACCACAGTGTTTATATGACATGAGACTGTCAGCCAGTCCTCTTAAGGTGGATGAAATCAGTAGGCCTTCTAAAGGAGACCAATGTTGAGGAAAGCAGGTAGTCACAGGGCCATAAAATGAATAACCATGGTACAGACATAGAACAGATGGGCATGTCTGTACTGCTGCAGAGGATATATCTCTACGCACACACACACACACACACACACACACACACACACACACACACGCACACACACGCACACACACACACACACACACACACACACACACACACATACACATGTTGGCTGATGTGAGATTAGATCCCTTACCTATCTACTATTACACACTATAGCTTGCAGTACGTATTGCACACACCCAAGGTTATGTCTGTTGTATATGTGGATGCAGGTGCAGTACTTGTGGAGTACACAAAGTGGCCTTGTGTTACACAGCATGCGTGGCCTCCAGAGTAATCCTGCATGATACTGTTATTGTATCTAGTGTCCTAGGAATGGGACGATTGTTAATATCTCTGCTATGTGTGTACAGTTTCCAGCATGGCCGTATGTGGCTATTTGCAGTTTGGTAGGCTGACATGTAGGCAGTGACAATATGGTCTGTCCAAGGCATGACTTGCACCCATTGCACATAGGTTCATAGGTGTGTACTAGGCTAATGGCACTGGGGACTTTACAAGCCTAGTCCATAGATGTGCTGTGGCATTGTGCCACCCATCATTAGTTCCCAGTGCCTCTATTAAAGTAGAGTGAATGGAGTGATCCCAGGGTGAACATTCTATTTTCCATCCACTCATCAAGATTTCTTTTGAAGAGGGCTAGTGGGGTGCTCTGCTTGACATGTATGGGAAGTCTATTCCAAAGCATGGGCAGTCTCTAATGAGGTTGAGGTCTCTAGAGCATGTGGTGCTGAGGGATTGGGATATCTCTAGATATGGTATTTCTAACAGAGCTGGGTCAGACATGGCTTTGTAAGTCAAACAGAGATCACCTCTTAGTAGATGATATGAGACAGAGACTAGCTGGTGTTTTCTGAGTCTGTCCATGTAGGGAAAGTGTTTAAGGCCTACAATCCTCTTCATGAGGTACTTATGCAGCCTCTACAGCTGTTGCAGGTGTCTAGTGAGGTACATAACAAATGGGACATTATACTCTATGACTGGTCTAATGAGGGAAGAGTAGAGAGAAATGAAGACATCTTTCTTCCTGGATGCAAAACTCTTGGTAATGAGATGTGCCACATAGAAGGAATTTCTGACTACAGTGGCAATGTGGGAGTTGAAGGACAGGTTGTTGTCAACCTGTGTCCCCAGATCTCTTATAACGCTTTCAGTGTTCAGTGGTCTCCCATGGATGTGGTAATTAGTGGGAGCTGAAGTTTTTCCCAAAGGGGATGACAACACATTTTTTGGCACTAAGCTTAAGGCCATGGTTTCGACACCAGTCATTGGTCTCAGCGAGGCCTTTCTGTAGGATGTCTGCATCACTTGGGGAGTTAATAATGGCACCCAGCTTGCTATTGTCTGCGAATTTGGTCAGCCAGAGTCCCTCCATGTTGGCCTGGACTTCTGTGAAGTAGATGCCAAACAGGAGAGGGCCCAGGACCGATCCCTGTGGGACTCCACTCATGACTGGTCAGCAGTCTGACTTGGAGTCTGCTAATTTCACACTGTGTGTTCTATCTGTGAGACAATTTGCAACCCACCTAACAATATAGAAGTTGATGCCTAGTTTGGTGAGTTTATCAATAATTCCTGACTGAGGAATGATATCAAAGGCTTTGGCCAGATCAAGGTAGGCTGAGGCTTTATGAACTGCCTTACCTTCATCCACCACTCTGGTGACTGACTAAAAAAAGTCAACCAGGTTGAGCAGGCATGATCTACCTTTCACAAAACCAAATTGCGTGGGATCTAGAGTTTGAAGATTCCCTATATCCTTGTTAATTAGGTCCATGATGATGCGTTCCATAGCTTTACATATCAGACTCATCAGGCTAATGGGACGATAATTTCCAGGGTCTGTTGTCACTCCTCCTTTATGGACAGGGATGACTATAGCAGTGCACCTTTCGGTAGGGACAAAGCCTGAGGTGAGGCTGTGAGTGAACAGAGCACACAGATGTGATGCCAGTTCACTTTGTAATTCATGTAGAACACAGCCAGGGATATCATCAGACATTACACCACCTGCTCACTGGTGTCTGTTTACAGGACAACATTCCACAGGCACAAGTTTCTGTGGTTGAGTGGATTATGTACTGTTGCAGCCTTCGTCTGGTTCCATCGGACAACTTTTGTGATGTGTAGGTGAAGATAACCCCAGCATTCCGAGTGTATGCGGGGACATTTGTAGATCTCCACACACACACACACACACACACACACACACACACACACACACATATATATATATATATATATATATATATATATATATATATATATATATATATATATATATACATGTGTATAATAGGGATGTTATCTTAACTGTTGTTGTGTGTATACATTATGTAACTGAGTTATTGTTATCTTAACTGTTGCTGTGTGTATACATTATGTAACTGTGTTATGTAGATATATGTGGAGAGTCTATGTATAAGTCTACATTATATAGCTATAGGGGAATAGGGAGAGACAGATATGTATATGTAGCTGTTTATATGCACAGACATATTTCCAGATATAAGTTCTTTGGGTGGAAAAGGCAACAGACATGGGCTCAAGTTAGCTAAGTGTAGTAGCATGCTCAATGTGACTGCCTATACCTACAAGGTGACTCCAGGCGAGAGCTACCTGTACTCTAGTCTGGGATGTTGTGTGCTGCAGACTATTGGCTGTTTCACCTGGTTCCACAGTCCAGCATTTCTCTGATATTGTCCAAAGCATACCCCAGCTGTTTGCTGAACATAATATGTGACTCATACTTATTGACTGTACAGGTTATAATAGAATGCCCAGAGCTTTGTGTCATATTTTTGGAACGCTTTACATAACATTGTGATTTTCTGGCACATCAGTGACAAATCATTAGGGATTGAAGTTAAGAAATAATGACAGACATTTGAGTTTCAGACTCCATATACTTCAGGAGATTCATGCTAATGCAAGACCTGTTATTCTATCAACTTTCTACATTTGTCTGGGCAATAGTTAATGCTTGTCCTTATTTTTGGGCCTTTGTCCCACTATTTCTCATGGCTTTGTTCACATTTCCTGCTCTAAGAGTTTGGGAAGCATGATGTGACTGGGGTAATGATGTAACACCACATACAGGGTGACAGTCTGCATACCTCTCACTGTACATGTTTTTGCAGAATGTCATGCATTCCACCTCATATGTCTGCTCAGTTCCTCATACAGTTGTGGTTTTCTGGTAATATAGTATAAACTGCAGTCCAGTGAATTGTTGTAAGTATTGACACATTTAAGTGATGGCCTTTACATCATGCAACTAATCTGACCTGTTGCAACCTGCTGTTATACTAGCCACCTTCTAGGTTACTCAGAGCATGTATAATGTCTGTCTGTATGTTTGGTCCTCTGTTCCCCCATTTTCTCTGGCTTTGTCCAGGTTTCTTGCAGTAACAGATTGAGGCATTATGACAGTCTGTGGGAATGACACCATATGAGTACCTCATATGCAAAAGGTGTAGATGCTGCCAGCTGCGAACCATCTACATCATCACCCAGGCTAATATCCCTAGCCCAGTGAGCCACACCAGCAGCCAGAAAGAGAGGTTTATTCCTCACACTATTCGCATACAGACATACACTGTCACCCCTGCATTTTGTGGGAATTACAACGTTTGGCCAGGTTCTATGTCACAGCCCTGGAATTGTCTGGTCTGCTGATGTATCCTTGCAGACTTACTGTTACTGCAGTTGTATGGTAACAGTGATATGTTGGGGTTGGGGGATGACCAGCCCATGCTCTGCCAGCATAGACAGTCATGCAACTGTCCTATGACCCCACTGTTTGGCATTTCCCTTGAATAATGTAGTGCAGTTCCCAGCCATGTGACCTAGTGAATATTATGGGGCACACACTATTGCACAGAGTAACTATTGTCCTAAGTGGCTCTTAGAACTCTGCAAGTATCCCAGTAGCCCACTCGATTCCCTTGCATACATGCAGCAGGTCCATACATACGCTACCAAGTTTAGTACCCCATACATGTGATGTATAGGAGAGTGACTTACCTTGTGAATGCAGCAGTTGACAGACCTGTAGTTTGCGGCTGACTCTTTCTGATGCATGCAGTACACAGCCTATACATGGTTAGGTACAGGTTGTGTGGGCTGGCTGGCATCATTTTTACTATATGTGTGTGCGAGTCAGAGTAAGGTGTCAGTTCCTAGGGCCCAAGGTTGTCAGTGCATGTGCTATGTGTTGTCTCTTGGCCAAGACCAGGGTATACTGGACACGTCTACGTCTGCCTACAGGGACAACCTCAGGAGGTTCCTCCTCTGAGTCCCGCTGTAGATGTGGCTGTGGGGACCTAGGCAATGGTGGGGGGCTGCGTATCCCTTCTCTGTGCTGATCCTGCTGCAGCTGTTTCTGCAGGATCATATTTTGCAGCATGGCACATACTGTGAACATCTGTGCACATGTGGCTGGAGAGTACTGCAGTGCTCCCCAAGATATATCAAGGCAGCAGAATTGTGACTTCAGCAGCCCAAACACACACTATGATGCTGTTAGTTTGTGCGTGTGCCTCATTATGGCATTCTTCGGTAGGTGTGTGTACATTTCTAATGGGTGTCCTCATCCACGGTTCCAGTGTATAGCCAGCATCCCCCAGTAAATGGCCATATGGGATGTCCCCTAACAAGCATCTGGCACAGCTGTGATGCATGCCAGATCTGGGAGTCATGATATCAGCCAGGGCTGCCAGCACACACATTCATGATAATGCCCTGGGCAATGTACATGACCTGGCAGTTGATGGAGTGATACTCCTTGCTGTTGATGTAGATTCAACCCTCCTCACCAGGTGGTGCCTTGATGTGTACATGAGTGCAATCTATGGCAACCAGTACCTTAGGGTAGTGTGCTACATGGTAGAAGAGTCACATACTGCTGGCCCTCTCCTCAGGAGTGTGGGGTAAATAAATGTACTCACTGGTATGTCGTAGCATGGCATCCAGGAACTGGTGGAGTACCATGGATGCTGATGCCTGTGAGACCTCCATCATGTCCCCATTTGGTCTTTGGAAAGTATATACAACTAGTATCCTAAGGGCTACACATACCTGAATCTGTTCCGGAGGTTGACATCCATCTTCTGCTCCCATTGTCCTTGCACACAGTCAGTATGCCCACACATACCCAGTCCCCAGAGGCCACAGATATTGGACATTTCGAGAGTGGCAACATTGAACAGGACAGTGTGACAGCTCTGGTGTCAGTGAGTGTAGACACTGGCCATAGTCAGAGAACTGGCGAGGTCCCACACAGATTGACAGGGGTGCTTGAAGGAAGGCTGCAGCCTATCCACCTCCTGTCGCAGGTGTCACATCACGGGCTGTCATGGAGGCACAGGCACATTCTGAATGCAACAACAGACAGATGATTAGCTTTATGGATGCAGTACAGTCTGACATCTGTGACTGCCTCTACCACATTGGTGATGTCCTGGAACATTTCACTGATGTAGTGGACAGATGGTGGGCTGAGATAGCGTCTACCTTTGACTGCAGATTATCTATGCTGGAACATCCGATTGGAGTTGGGCATTGGACACATGAACGTAGGTCAGTAACACCATCTGCTGAGAGTCCATGTGGCCGTGCACAGTCATGCTCTCGTAGCAGAAGTACCTCCAGTGCTACAGAGGGAAGTGTGCTGTCCACACCACAACATGGCAGGCCATGGGCATGTTGTCCTGGGCTGTACCATGGGGGACACCAGCCTAGCAGACAGCAGTCACTGTCAGCTACTAGCACTGCTTCTGATGTTGGGCATGGTGGTACCAGTGCTACTCCTGTTGGAGGCAGTTCCTGTGTTTGTGGCTGGAGATGGTGAACTGTTCACTCTACCATTTATGGTCCACAGCTGTCCAATATACACATGTATAGGGCTAGGACTGGGCTTGACTGTGTACATGCACACACTCAAACACCACTGTCATATGCAGGTCACCAACATACACATGTGACACCTCCCATGGCCCATCTAACCAGCACCCTTTCCTGACTCACACACATGATGTTAACTGTTTGGCACAGCCTAGGCCTTTGGTACCCCCGCACCACACTCTGTGCTTGTGATGATACCTGTGCCACATCCCTGCCATCCATGCCATCAATGCAGGGACATGCAAATATGCATAGGGTGACTATATTACTTTAAAGGTACTTATGTAGTGCAGTATTGTTATGCCATAGCAGTTATTGTGGGCCATGAAAGATACTGTATGCTGGCATGTGTCATGACTACACAGCAAACTTTGTGTATCTTTGTTGCATGATGTTAGATTGGCAGTAGTGTTACAGAATGACAGCTGTGCCACAGAACTGTGTATGTTTCTGTTCTATATGTCTGAGTGGTTAAACTATGGACACATGGAGACAATGCAGTGGCTCAGGATGGCATGGCAGCACAGCAGAAATATGACATCAGCAAGGCATGGCAGTATATGTACATGGTCCCCTAGGTGCATATGTGTAGAACAGTGTGTCAGGGACAATGGGGCTAGTCAGTGTAATTATGCATTCATACTTTGTGACAAGGTCTGCTACCCTTGATATGTGTCACCTGGATTTTCTGAATGCACAAATCTAGATGGTGGCAGACATCAGTTATGCCTATGCAGATGAGGGCAATTTAATGCCACCAGCTAGTCACTGGGCACTAACATGCATAACCATTGTACAGAAATTGCCCTTATTGGCTTGTCACTAGTGCTGCAAGGAGATATATGTATACACATACATACACAGTTGGTTGATGCAAGATTAGAACCCCTAGCTATCTAGTATTATGCACTACAGCTCACAGTACTTATTGCATGAGTCACAGAGTTTACTTGACATTAGACTGTTAGTGCTCTTAAGGTGGATGACTTCAGCAGGCCTTGTAAAAGTGGCCCATGTAGAGGCCAGCACATAGTCACATGGCCTTAAAATGTATAACCATTGCACAGACATGTCTGTAACTGCTGCAATGGGAAAGATTCACACACACACACACACACACACACACACACACACACACACACACACACACACACACACACACACACACACACACACACACACACACACACACACACAGTGCACTGCTGTGGGATTAGAACCCCCACCAATCTAGTTGTACACACCATAGCTCACAGCACTTATTGCACACACCACAGAGTTTATATGACATGCGACTGTCAGTCCGTCGTCTTAAGGTGGATGACATCAGCAGGCCTTCTAAAGGAGACCAATGTTGAGGAAAGCAGGTTGTCACAGGGCCATAAAATGAATAACTATTGTACAGACATAGACCAGAAGGGCATGTCTGTACTGCTGCAGAGGATATATCTCTACACACACACACACACACACACACACACACACACACACACACACACACACACACACACACACACACACACACACACACACACACACACGTTGGCTGATGTGAGATTAGACCCCTTACCTATCTACTATTACACACTATAAATAGCTTGCAGTACATATTGCACACACCCAAGGTTATGTCTGTTGTATATGTGGATGCAGGTGCAGTACTTGTGGAGTACACAAAGTGGCCTTGTGTTACACAGCATGCGTGGCCTCCAGAGTAATCCTGCATGATGCTGTTATTGTATCTAGTGTCCTAGGTGTGGGACAATTGTTAATATCCCTGCTATGTGTGTACAGTTACCAGCATGGCCATATGTGGCTATTTGCAGTTTGGTAGGCTGATATGTAGGCAGTGACAATATGGTCTGTCCAAGGCATGACTTGCACCCATTGCACATAGGTTCATAGGTGTGTACTAGGCTAATAGCACTGGGGCCTTTACAAGCCTAGCCCATAGAAGTGCTGTGGCATTGTGCCACCCATCATTAGTTCCCAGTGCCTCTATTAAAGTAGAGTGAATGGAGTGACCCCAGGGTGAACTTTCTATTTCCCATCCACTCATCAAGATGTCTTTTGAAGAGGGCTAGTGGGGTGCTCTGCTTGACATGTATGGGAAGTCTATTCCAAAGCATGGGCAGTCTCTAATGAGGTTGAGGTCTCTGGAGCATGTGGTGCTGAGGGATTGGGATATCTCTAGATATAGCATTTCTAACAGAGCTGGGTCAGACATGGCTTTGTAAGTCAAGCAGAGATCACCTCTTAGTAGATGATATGAGACAGAGACTAGCTGGTGTTTTTCTGAGTCTGTCCATGTAGGGCATGTGTTTAAGGCCTAGGATCCTCTTCATGAGGTACTTATGCGGCCTCGCCAGCTGTTGCAGGTGTCTAGTGAGGTACATACCAAATGGGACATTATACTCTATGATTGGTCTAATGAGGGAAGAGTAGAGAGAAATGAAGTCCTCTTTCTTCCTGGATGCAAAACTCTTGGTAATGAGATGTGCCACATAGAAGGAATTTCTGACCACAGTGGCAATGTGGGGGTTGAAGGACAGGTTGTTGTAACCTGTGTCCCCAGATCTCTTATAACGCGTTCAATGTTCAGTGGTCTCCCATGGATGTGGTAATTAGTGGGAGCTGAAGTTTTTCCCAAAGGGGATGACAAAGCATTTTTTGGCACTAAGCTTAAGACCATGGTTTCGACACCAGTCGTTGGTCTCAGCAAGGCCTTTCTGTAGGATATCTGCATCACTTGGGGAGTTAATAATGGCACCCACCTTGCTGTTGTCTGCGAATTTGGTCAGCCAGAGTCCCTCCATGTTGGCCTGGACTTCTGTGAAGTAGATGCCAAACAACAGAGGGCCCAGGACCGATCCCTGGATGACTCCACTCATGACTGGTCAGCGGTCTGACTTGGAGTCTGCTAATTTCACACTGTGTGTTCTATCTGTGAGACAATTTGCAACCCTCCTAACAATATAGCAGTTGATGCCTAGTTTGGTGAGTTTATCAATAATTCCTGACTGAGGAATGATATCAAAGGCCTTGGCCAGATCAAGGTAGGCTGAGGCTTTATGAACTGCCTTACCTTCATCCACCACTCTGGTGACTGACTAAGAAAAGTCAACCAGGTTGAGCAGGCATGATCTACTTTTCACAAAACCAAATTACGTGGGATCTAGAGTTTGAAGATTCCCTATATCCTTGTTAATTAGGTCCATGATGATGCGTTCCATAGCTTTACATATCAGACTCATCAGGCTAATGGGATGATAATTTCCAGAGTCTGTAGTTGCTCCTCCTTTATGGAGAGGGATGACTATAGCAGTGCACCTTTCGGTAGGGACAAAGGCTGAGGTGAGGCTGTGAGTGAACAGAGCACACAGATGTGATGCCAGTTCACTTTGTAATTCATGTAGAACACAGCCAGTGATATTGTCAGACATTACACCACCTGCTCACTGGTGTCTGTCTACAGGACGACATTCCACAGGCACAGGTTTCTGTGGTTGAGTGGATTATGTACTGTTGCAGCCTTGGTCTGGTTCCATCGGACAACTTTTGTGATGTGTAGGTGAAGATAACCCCTGCATTCTGAGTGTATGTGGGGACATTTGTACATCTCCACACATACACACACACACACACACACACACACACACACACACACACACACACACACACACACACACACACACACATATATATATATATATATATATATATATATATATATATATATACATATATATATATATATATATATATATATATATATATATATATATATATACACATGTGTATAATAGGGATGTTATCTTAACTGTTGCTGTGTGTATACATTATGTAACTGAGTTATTGTTATCTTAACTGTTGCTGTGTGTATACATTATGTAACTGTGTTATGTAGATATATGTGGAGAGTCTATGTATAAGTCTACATTATATAGCTATAGGGGAATAGGGAGAGACAGATATGTATATGTAGCTGTTTATATGCACAGACATATTTCCACATAGAAGTTCTTTGGGTGGAAAAGGCAACAGACATGGGCTCAAGTTAGCTAAGTGTAGTAGCATGCTCAATGTGACTGCCTATACTTACAAGGTGACTCCAGGCCAGAGCTACCTGTACTCTAGTCTGGGATGTTGTGTGCTGCAGACTATTGGCTGTTTCACCTGTTTCCACAGTCCAGCACTTCCCTGATATTGTCCAAAGCATACCCCAGCTGTTTGCTGAACATAATATGTGACTCATACTTATCGACTGTACAGATTATAATAGAATGTTCAGAGCTTTGTGTCATACTTTTGGTACGCTTTACATAACATTATGGTTTTCTGGCACATCAGTGACAAATCATTAAAGATTGAAGTTAAGAAATAATGACAGACATTTGAGTTTCAGACTCCATATACATCAGGAGATTCATGCTAATGCAAGACCTGTTATTCTATCAACTTTCTACATTTGTCTGGGCAATAGTTAATGCTTGTCCTTATTTTTGGGCCTTTGTCCCACTATTTCTCATGGCTTTGTTCACATTTCCTGCTCTAAGAGTTTGGGAAGCATGATGTGATTGGGGTAATGATGTAACACCACATACAGGGTGACAGTTTGCATACCTCTCACTGTACATGTTTTTGCAGAATGTCAAGCATTCCGCCTCATATGTCTGCTCAGTTCCTCATACAGTTGTGGTTTTCTGGTAATATAGTATAAACTGCAGTCCAGTGAATTGTTGTAAGTATTGACACATTAAGTGATGGCCTTTACATCATGCAGCTAATCTGACCTGTTGCAACCTGCTGTTATACTAACCACCTTCTAGGTTACTCAGAGCATGTATAATGTCTGTCTGTATGTTTGGTCCTCTGTCCCCCCATTTTCTCTGGCTTTGTCCAGGTTTCTTGCAGTAACAGATTGAGGCATTATGACAGTCTGTGGGAATACTACCATATGAGTACCTCATATGCAAAAGGTGTAGATGCTGCCAGCTGCAATCCATCTACATCATAATCCAGGCTAATATCCCTAGCCCAGTGAGCCACACCAGCAGCCAGAAAGAGAGGTTTCATTCCTCACACTATTAACAGCATGCAGACATACACTGTCAGCCCTGCATTTTGTGGGAAGTACAACATTTGGCCAGGTTCTATGTCACAGCCCTGGAATTGTCTGGTCTGGTAATATATCCTTGTCTGACTTACTGTTACTGCAGTTGTATGGTAACAGTGATATATTGGGGTTGGGGGATGACCATCCCATGCTCTGCCAGCATAGACAGTCATGCTACTGTCCTATGACCCCACTGTTTGGCATTTCCCTTGAATAATGTAGTGCAGTTCCCAGCCATGTGACCTAGTGAATATTATGGGGCACACACTATTGCACAGAGTACCTATTGTCCTAAGTGGCTCTTAGATCTCTGCAAGTAGCCCAGTAGCCCACTCTATTCCCTTCCATACATGCAGCAGGTCCATACATATGCTACCATAGTCTAGTACCCCATACAAGTGTTGTATAGGAGACTGACTTACCTTGCGAATGCAGCGGTTGACAGACCTGTAGTTTGGGGCTGACTCTTTCTGATGCATGCAGTACACAGCTAATACATGGTTAGGTACAGGTTGTGTGGGCTGGCTGGCATCATTTTTATATGTGTGTGAGTCAGAGTAAGGTGTCAGTTCCTAGGGGTCAAGGTTGTCAGTGCATGTGCTATGTGTTGTCTCTTGGCCAAGACCAGGGTATACTGGGCACACCTACATCTGCCTACAGGGACAACCTCAGGAGGTTCCTCTTCTGAGTCCCTCTCTAGATGTGGCTGTGGGGACCTAGGCAATGGTGGGAAGCTGTGCATCCCTTCTCTGTGCTGATCCTGCTGCAGCTGTTTCTGCAGGATCATATTTTGCAGCATGGCACATACTGTGAACATCTGTGCACATGTGGCTGGAGAGTACTGCAGTGCTCCACAAGATATATCGAGGCACCAGAATTGTGACTTCAGCACCCCAAACACAGACTATGATGCTGTTAGTTTGTGCGTGTGCCTCATTATGGCATTCTTCGGTAGGTGTGTGTGCATTTCTAATGGGTGTCATCATCCATGGTTCCAATGAGTAGCCAGCATCCCCCAGTAAATGGCCATATGGGATGTCCCCCCTTGCAAGCATCTGGCACAGCTGTGATGCATGCCAGATATGGGAGTCATGATATCTGTCAGGGCTGCCAGCACACACATTCATGATAATGCCCTGGGCAATGCACATGACCTGGCAGTTGATGGAGTGATACTCCTTGCTGTTGATGTAGAGTCTACCCTCCTCACCAGGTGGTGCCTTGATGTGTACATGAGTGCAATCTATGGCAACCAATACCTTAGGGTAGTGCGCTACATGGTAGAAGAGACGCATACTGCTAGCCCTCTCCTCAGGGGTGTGGGGTAAATAGATGTGCTCACTGGCATGTGGTAATATGTCATCCAGGAACTGGTGGAGTACAATGGATGCTGATGCCTGTGAGACCTCTATCATGTCCCCATTTGGTCTTTAGATTTTATCTGTAGCTAGTATCCTAAGGGGTACATATACCTGAATCTGTTCCGGAGGTTGACATCCATCTTCTGCTCCCATTGTCCTTGCACACAGTCAGTATGCCCACACATACCCAGTCCCCAGAGGCCACAGATATTGGACATTCTGAGAGTGGCAACATTGAACAGGACAGTGTGACAGCTGTGGTGTCAGTGAGTGTAGACACTGGCCATAGTCAGTGAACTGGCGAGGTCCCACACAGATTGACAGGGGTGCTTGAAGAAAGGCTGCTGCCTATCCACCTCCTGTCGCAGGTGTCACATCACGGGCTGTCATGGAGGCACAGGCACATTCTGAATGCAACAACAGACAGATGATTAGCTTTATGGATGCAGTACAGTCTGACATCTGTGACTGCCTCCACCACATTGGTGATGTCCTGGAACATTTCACTGATGTAGTGGACAGATGGTGGGCTGAGATAGTTTCTGCCTTTGACTGCACATTGTCTATGCTGGAACATCTGATTGGAGTTGGGCATTGGACACATGAACGTAGGTCAGCAACACCATCTGCTGAGAGTCCACGTGGCCGTGCACACTCATGCTCTCATAGCAGAAGTACCTCCAGCACTACAGAGGGAAGTGTGCTGTCCACACCACAACATGGCAGGCCATGGGCATGTTGTCCTGGGCTGTACCATGGGGGACACCAGCCTAGCAGACAGCAGTCACTGTCAGCTACTAGCACCGCTTCTGATGTCGGGCATGGTGGTGCCAGTGCTACTCCTGCTGGAGGCAGTTCCTGTGTTTGTGGCTGGTGATGGTGAACTGTCCACTCTACCATTTATGGTCCACAGCTGTCCAATATACACATGTATAGGGCTAGGACTGGGCTTGACTGTGTACATGCACACACTCAAACACCACTGTCATATGCAGGTCACCAACATACACATGTGACACCTCGCATGGCCCATCTAACCAGCACCCTTTCCTGACTCACACACATGATGTCAACTGTTTGGCACAGCCTAGGCCTTTGGTACCCCCGCACCACACTCTGTGCTTGTGATGATACCTGTGCCACATCCCTGCCATCCATGCCATCAATGCAGGGACATGCAAATATGCATAGGGTGACTATAATACTTTAAAGATACTTATGTAGTGCAGTATTGTTATGCCATAGCAGTTGTTGTGGGCCATGACAGATACTGTATGCTGGCATGTGTCATGACTACACAGCAAACTTTGTGTATCTTTGTTACATGATGTTAGATTGGCAGTAGTGTTACAGAATGACAGCTGTGCCACATACCTGTGTATGTTTCTGTTCTATATGTCTGAGTGGTTAAACTATGGACACATGGAGACAATACAGTGGCTCAGGATGGCATGGCAGCACAGCAGAAATATGACATCAGCAAGGCATGGCAGTATATGTACATGGTCCCCTAGGTGCATATGTGTAGAACAGTGTGTCAGGGACAATGGGGCTAGTCAGTGTAATTATGCATTCATACTTTGTGACAAGGTCTGCTACCCTTGATATGTGTCACCTGGATTTTCTGAATGCACAAATCTAGATGGTGGCAGACATCAGTTATGCCTATGCAGATGAGGGTAATTTAATGTCACCAGCTAGTTACTGGGCACTAACATGCATAACCATTGTACAGAAATTGCCCTTATTGGCATGTCACTAGTGCTGCAAGGAGATATATGTATACACATACATACACAGTTGGTTGATGCAAGATTAGAACCCCTAGCTATCTAGTATTATGCACTACAGCTCGCAGTACTTATTGCATGAGCCACAGCGTTTACTTGACATTAGACTGTTAGTGCTCTTAAGGTGGATGACTTCAGCAGGCCTTGTAAAAGTGGCCCATGTAGAGGCCAGCACATAGTCACATGGCCTTAAAATGTATAACCATTGCACAGACATGTCTGTAACTGCTGCAATGGAAAGATTCACACACACACACACACACACACACACACACACACACACACACACACACACACACACACACACACACACAGTGCACTGCTGTGGGATTAGAACCCCCACCAATCTAGTTGTACACACCATAGCTCACAGCACTTATTGCACACACCGCAGAGTTTATATGACATGCGACTGTCAGTCCGTCATCTTAAGGTGGATGACATCAGCAGGCCTTCTAAAGGAGACCAATGTTGAGGAAAGCAGGTTGTCATAGGGCCATAAAATGAATAACCATTGTACGGACATAGACCAGATGGGCATGTCTGTACTGCTGCAGAGGATATATCTCTACACACACACACACACACACACACACACACACACACACACACACACACACACACACACACACACACACACAGACACACACACATTGGCTGATGTGAGATTAGAACCCTTACCTATCTACTATTGCACACTATAGCTTGCAGTACGTATTGCACACACCCAAGGTTATGTCTGTTGTATATGTGGATGCAGGTGCAGTACTTGTGGAGTACACAAAGTGGCCTTGTGTTACACAGCATGCGTGGCCTCCAGAGTAATCCTGCATGATGCTGTTATTGTATCTGTCCTAGGTGTGGACAATTGTTAATATCCCTGCTATGTGTACAGTTACCAGCATGGCCATATGTGGCTATTTGCAGTTTGGTGATATGCTGATATGCAGTGACAATATGGTCTGTCCAAGGCATGACTTGCACCCATTGCACATAGGTTCATAGGTGTGTACTAGGCTAATAGCACTGGGGCCTTTACAAGCCTAGCCCATAGAAGCTGTGGCATTGTGCCACCATCATTAGTTCCAGTGCCTATATTAAAGTAGAGTGCATGGAGAGATCCCAGGGTGAACTTTCTATTTCCCATTAACTCATCAAGATTTCTTTTGAAGGGGGCTAGTGGGGTGCTCTGCTTGACATGTATGGGAAGTCTATTCCAAAGCATGGGCAGTCTCTAATGAGGTTGAGGTCTCTGGAGCATGTGGTGCTGAGGGATTGGGATATCTCTAGATATAGCATTTCTAACAGAGCTGGGTCAGACATGGCTTTGTAAGTCAAGCAGAGATCACCTCTTAGTAGATGATATGAGACAGAGACTAGCTGGTGTTTTTCTGAGTCTGTCCATGTAGGGCATGTGTTTAAGGCCTAGGATCCTCTTCATGAGGTACTTATGCGGCCTCGCCAGCTGTTGCAGGTGTCTAGTGAGGTACATACCAAATGGGACATTATACTCTATGATTGGTCTAATGAGGGAAGAGTAGAGAGAAATGAAGTCCTCTTTCTTCCTGGATGCAAAACTCTTGGTAATGAGATGTGCCACATAGAAGGACTTTCTGACCACAGTGGCAATGTGGGGGTTGAAGGACAGGTTGTTGTAACCTGTGTCCCCAGATCTCTTATAACGCGTTCAATGTTCAGTGGTCTCCCATGGATGTGGTAATTAGTGTGAGCTGCAGTTTTTCCCAAAGGGGATGACAAAGCATTTTTTGGCACTAAGCTTAAGATCATGGTTTCGACACCCGTCATTGGTCTCAGCAAGGCCTTTCTGTAGGATATCTGCATCACTTGGGGAGTTAATAATGGCACCCACCTTGCTGTTGTCTGTGAATTTGGTCAGCCAGAGTCCCTCCATGTTGGCCTGGACTTCTGTGAAGTAGATGCCAAACAACAGAGGGCCCAGGACCGATCCCTGGATGACTCCACTCATGACTGGTCAGCGGTCTGACTTGGAGTCTGCTAATTTCACACTGTGTGTTCTATCTGTGAGACAATTTGCAACCCACCTAACAATATAGCAGTTGATGCCTAGTTTGGTGAGTTTATCAATAATTCCTGACTGAGGAATGATATCAAAGGCCTTGGCCAGATCAAGGTAGGCTGAGGCTTTATGAACTGCCTTACCTTCATCCACCACTCTGGTGACTGACTAAGAATAGTCAACCAGGTTGAGCAGGCATGATCTACTTTTCACAAAACCAAATTGCGTGGGATCTAGAGTTTGAAGATTCCCTATATCCTTGTTAATTATGTCCATGATGATGCGTTCCATAGCTTTACATATCAGACACATTAGGCTAATGGGATGATAATTTCCAGGGTCTGTAGTTGCTCCTCCTTTATGGAGAGGGATGACTATAGCAGTGCACCTTTTGGTAGGGGCAAAGGCTGAGGTGAGGCTGTGAGTGAACAGAGCACACAGATGTGATGCCAGTTCACTTTGTAATTAATGTAGAACACAGCCAGTGATATTGTCAGACATTACACCACCTGCTCACTGGTGTCTGTCTACAGCGACATTCCACAGGCACAGGTTTCTGTGGTTGAGTGGATTATGTACTGTTGCAGCCTTGGTCTGGTTCCATCGGACAACTTTTGTGATGTGTAGGTGAAGATAACCCCAGCATTTTGAGTGTATGTGGGGACATTTGTACATCTCCACACATACACACACACACACCAATCACACACACACACACACACGCGTATATATATATATATATATATATATATATATATATATATATATATATATATATACATGTATATGTATATATATATATATATATATATATATATATATATATACATATATATATATATATATATATATATATTCACATACAGATACATATATATATATATATACATACATATATATATATATATATATATATATACACATGTGTATATTAGGGATGTTATCTTAACTGTTTGCTGTTATTGTATACATTATGCAACTGAGTTATTGTTATCTTAACTGTTGCTGTGTGTATACATTATGTGCTTAACTATATGTTATGTAGATATATATGTGGAGAGTCTATGTATAGATCTACATTATATAGCTATAGGGAATATGGAGAGACACACATGGATGACCAGCAGAATATATATGGAGAGAGACACAGACACATAGAAGTTCTTGGGTTGAACAGACAGACACATGGTGGACCACGTTAGCTAAGTGTAGTAACATGCCCAATATAGGCAGCCCTACACAGACACAGGAGACACAGGCGGAGCTATTTGTACTCTAGTCTGGGATGTTGTGTGCTGCAGACTATTGGCTGTTTCACCTGTTTCCACAGTCCAGCACTTCCCTGATATTGTCCAAAGCATACTGGCTGTTTGCTGAACATAATATGTGACTCATACTTATCGACTGTACAGATTATAATAGAATGTCCAGAGCTTTGTGTCATATTTTTGGTACACTTTACATAACATTGTGGTTTTCTGGCACATCAGTGACAAATCATTAAAGATTGAAGTTAAGGAAATAATGACATAGAGACATTGACGAGTTTCAGACAGGACATACATCCAGGAGATTCATTAATGCAAGACCTTTATTCTATCAACTTTCTACATTTGTCTGGGCAATGGTTAATGCTTGTCCTTATTTTTTGAGCCTTTGTCCACTATTTCTCAGACCACAGAGCACATTTCCGGCTCTAAGGTAGGCATGATGTGGACTGGGGGTAATGATGTAGCTTAACACACATATGGTAGGAGTCCCCATACCTCTCACTGTACATGTTTTGCCAGAATGTCAACCATTCAGCCTCATATGTCTGCTCCAGTTCTCATTACGGTTATTGGTTTTCTGGTAATATAGTATAAACTGCATTCCAGTGAATTGTTGTAAATATGGACACACATGGTGGAGGAGAAGGCCTTTACATCCTGCAGCTAATGGGACCTGTTGAAACCTGCTGTTAGACGAGGCACCTTCTAAGGTTACACAGTGGCTTGTATAATGTCTGTCTGTGTTTGGTCCCTCTGTCCCCATTTTCTCTGGCTTTGTCAGGTTTCTTGCAATGGCTGAATCCGGGGGCATTATGACGGTCTGTGGGAATACCTACCATATAGTACCTCATGTGCAAAAGGTGTAGATGCTGCCAGCTGCAATCCATCTACATCATAATCAGGATAATATCTAAGGACCCCAGTGAGACACACCAGCAGCCTGACCAGAACCATTCCACACACTATTAACAGCATGCAGACAAATAGTGGAGGATGACCAGCAGTATAGGATAGCCAAGGACACACATTTGGCCAGGTTATGTCAAAGCAGTGGAATTGTCTGGTCTGGTAATATATCCTTGTCTGACTTACTGTTACTGCAGTTGTATGGTAACAGTGATATATTGAGGGTTGAGGGATGACCATCCCATGCTCTGCACAGCATAGACGAGTCATGCTACTGTCCTCTTATTGACTACTGTTTGGCATTTCCCTTGAATAATGTAGTGCAGTTCCCAGCCATGTGACCTAGTGAATATGGGGCACACACTATTGCCTGGAAGTACCTATTGTCCTAAGTGGCTCTTAGATCTCTGCAGTAGCCCAGTGTACTCTATTCCCTTCCATAAATGGTAGAAGGTCCGAGCCATATGGTACCATAGTCTGAGTACCCCAGCACAAGTGTTGTACAGTGGACTGACTTGCATGCGAATCTGTGGGTGGATAGACCTGGAGTTTGGAAAGGACTCTTTATGGTATATGCACATATAGTAGGTATATAAAATGGTTAGGTAAAGGTTATTATTGGGCTGGCTGGCATCATTTTTATATGTGTGTGAGTCAGAGTAAGGTGTCAGTTCTAGGGGTCAAGGTTGTCAGTGCATGTGCTGTGTGTTGTCTCTTGGCCAAGACCAGGTGTATGCAGGAAAGAAAGGAGGCATGAGCCTACAGGGACAACCTCAGGAGGTTCTCTTCTGAGTCCCTCTAGATGTGGCTGGGGGGACTTAGGAAATGGTGGGGAAGCTGTGCATCCCTTCTAGGTGCTGATCCTGCTGTAGCTGTTTCTGACAGGATCATATTACTGCAGTACATGGCACATGCTGTGAACATCTGTGCACATGTGGCTCAGTACTGCAGTGCTCCCAAAGATATATCCAGGCACAGGTAAATTGGGACTGGCAGCCCAAACACACACTATGATGCTGTTAGTTTGTGCGTGTGCCTCATTATGTTATTCTTCGGTAGGTGTGTGTACATTTCTAATGGGTGTCCTCATCCACGGTTCCAGTGTATAGCCAGCATCCCCCAGTAAATGGCCATATGGGATGTTCCCCTAACAAGCATCTGGCACAGCTGTGATGCATGCCAGATCTGGGAGTCATGATATCAGCCAGGGCTGCCAGCACACACATTCATGATAATGCCCTGGGCAATGCACATGACCTGGCAGTTGATGGAGTGATACTCCTTGCTGTTGATGTAGATTCTACCCTCCTCATCAGGTGGTGCCTTGATGTGTACATGAGTGCAATCTATGGCAACCAATACCTTAGGGTAGTGTGCTACATGGTAGAAGAGTCACATACTGCTGGCCCTCACCTCATGAGTGTAGGGTAAATAAATGTACTCACTGGTATGTGGTAGCATGGCATCCAGGAACTGGTGGAGTACCATGGATGCTGATGCCTGTGAGATCCCCATCATGTCCCCAGTTGGTCTTTGGAAAGTATCTGCAGCTAGTATCCTAAGGGCTACACATACCTTTGTTTCCACTGTGATGGGTTCCCCTCTGTTGGCTCTGGGTCTGAGATGAGGGTGGCAGAGCTCAGTGAATTCTTGTAGAATGTCCCTGTTGACTCTGTAGCATGCTACAATCTCCAGGTCATGTAGCTGGTGGAAGGTTACCCTGGACCTGGACACTCTTCTCCTTCTCTGTCTAGACCTATTGTCAGCAACAGCACTGATATCAGTATCTAGCATATACAGATGTAGCAGAACTGCAGCAGCCCCTAGCATTGCTTTAGTTAAAAATCCAATGTTTGTAATCCACTGGTGCAGAGTATGGGGGTGAAATCAGATTGTAGGGTGTATGCAACCTTTATAGTGCTCTGCTGTAGGTGTAGGCAGTGTGATTGGCTAACTAGGATGCATTCCACCTGCCAAGAATTTCATTAAGGGGTTTTAGTGGCCCAGTTTAAGTGAAACAGGGTTGATCAGTAATTTATATATCATTGGCTTTTTCAGCTAATTGTTTTTTTTTTTTTTGACAGCCTTCCTTGCTGGAGAGTGTGGCGTGCCACACAAACCCATGCTGCAGGGATAAACAATGCTCAGCAGTCACTAGACACACCCTCATGGATGGGCACACTCGGCATAGTGGCATGTCATGCAAACACAATCAAACTCAATGAAACTCGTGCCCCGAAGGTAGACAAAGCTTAGCAGACACTGGACATACCCTCCCTGCTCAGCTCAGGGGTGCTGTGCGCAAACAGGCACCGCTGAGCTCCAATGAGCTTAAAGGAATACAGACAAATCCCCTTTTGATGTCAGCTACCTCCTCTGTGGACACCAACATGGTTCTGTGCATACATGGATGGGATCTGCGGGCACGGATACCCATTTGTGCTATTCAGTAACCCCAGTTCATTTGCACAGAGATCTCTGCACACAACCTGGAAACTACATGATTCCAGGCCTTGCTTCATTAGCAACCACAACAGTCTACCATTGTACATACTCCATGCAAGGTCCTATAATGCATTATTGTCACATACCAATAATTTTTGTTTTTACAATTTTTAATTTTTTTTTTGCATAATGGTATGTTTGCACACTGCGGCATGCCATGCAAACATAACCCGATTATTAAAAAAAATATTTAAAATTATTTTCCATTACATTTTGGACATACACTGCATAGTTTTGCACATATTTTTAGCTGCTATGCTATTTTTGTCCTTCTAACTGCACATTTGCCTCTTTTCTCTTTTTCACATCCCAACATGGGGTCTGCAGGACTGCCTATCTGCTTGCTGGGTTGCTCTACCACCATCATTTGCATGCATTTCACCTGATTATGAGGTGATTTGCATGACATGGACACTTCTTTGTTTGCACGCTCGTGCATGCCCCTCAGCTCTGTTTATTGGATTGCACTACCGCTTACTTCTGTGTAAGCACTGTGCCACTATGCCAACATGGAAAAAAATCTGTGTAGGCTTTTTTGAATTCCTCCCATGTGTATATGCACAAATGTTTCAGTGTGCGCTTGTACATCTGTGTTCATATTTACATATGTGACGTAACAGAGCTAGCCTTTCGTCATCTGCACACTAGATATAGCTTTATGCAATACCTGTAGACTTCAGAGAACTAAATCACATCTACTGATAAACAGTTCCATAATCAAATGCTTTCTTTAAAACAAACAGCAAATTTAGGCTATGTGATTCTGTCTACAAACCTGCATCTGACAGCAACTTAAACAGAGGGTGTAATATCAAGAATTGAATACCATGTCCCATTGTTCATACATTTCTGTGACATTAACGACAACTGAGTGCATATGACAGTGAAGTACAGTTTGCTGCAGAACAGTAGCCAAAGCTATGTGCATTGTTGTTGTTGTGTCTTTCAGCTTTTCCCAGTTAGGGGTCACCACAGCGGAACTCCGGTCCGCTAATGATTGGCAGTTGATTTTTACGTGCCGAGTTGCCAGCCCTGACGCACAACCTTCAACGAAGGTATGCCCATTCATGCATGTCTCCACACAGAAGATGCTCTAGTTGAGAATTGAACCAGACAGCGTCTTACTGTGAGGCGACAATGCTACCGCAGCACCATCACAGCTCTGTCCATTGTACAAATCCTAAAAAAAAGATGTACTCAGATAGCCTTGATGGGCATACGTAGGATACGTGATTATTTACCAGGAGTCTTTTGCATTTGAATGTGCTAAATACATTTGCACTTTATAAAGGGCTGGAAGAGTGCATTAAAACTTTAGTGCCTCTAAAGCAAAACACAGGTAGAGGAAGGAGAAAACCTTTAGGAGATGAACGTGAAGAAATGCTAATAAAATAACATAGTGGACATCAAAGGGGAGCAAGAGAAGAACACAGATCTACAGGGTGCCTTTGTGCAATGCCAGTAACTTATGTGATAAAATAAGTCAGCTGTATGTAACATCTTTTGATGGTGTCATAGACAATCCATCCATAATAAACACATTGGCTTCAGGAGACAGTGACTATGATGCAGTGCTTCTTTGATGGAAAATGCTTAGGAAGTAAAAAGAACACTGGAGAGGGAAAAGCATTGGTGTGTGCATTAAAAATGAACTGTACACAGTGCTTGAGATTAAGAATAATAAGGATATTGAGGAATAGATACAAATGTTGGCCTTAAGCTTAAAGGGTGTGGAAACCCTAGTGGTTGGTTATGATATATTTAACAGTAGATGCACGGAAGAGGGTTGATCAAATCAGTCTGAGACATAAATGGTAGGGGAAGACAAGTGTTGCAGTGATGGGTGTCTTACTGTTTCAGCAGTAAATCAAGTGGTAGGCCTAGGGAAGGAATGGAAGATGGAGAGTAGACACTCATTTTTAAGTGGAATTAGAGAAGATGGTGAAGAAACTAACAATAAGCAGGTCATCACCAATGTGGGGGGACAGCAGAAGTATTTGAAGTAAGAAAACCAGTTGGTTATGGTAAAGATGTCACATTGAATACTGATTTACTGGGCAGTAATGGGAAGACAGCTTGGACAGAGGTGTGTGACCACAAGTGAATGTACTGAAGCTTGCTGTGAAACTACAACAATTAGCAGAAGACACTAATGTCAGTGATGAAGGCCAGGAGATATATAAGCAATGGCATGTGTCAGGGAATGAGTCAGTATGTAAGGAAAAAGAGAACATGGCTAGTAAGGTATCATGTCATTAAGACTAAAGAATAGTGTAAGTGCCACTTAAGGGAGAAAGAGAAGGTCTATATAGGTTAAGAATAGAGTAAAGAGGAGTAAAATGCTTAAAAAAATGGCTGGCAAACATACTACCAAGGTCATCTGTCAGGCATATTCAATCAACAAATGAAAACCATTAATGAAATAAACAGAGGACATAAAAAATATTAAAATATAGGGCACATTTGAGAAAAATGCAGAGTAAGACTGTCACCAGAAGTAGAAGGGGTGAGTAAAAGTTTACCTCTTTACTTCTATGTTCAAGAATTTTGGACAATAACAAAAAATTTGGGGGGACAAAAGCCCAATATCAGGGATTTTTTAATATCACTTTAATTCATTTAAACGTTAATTGAACAACATATTTTGCACAAACATGCATTTTCTGAACAATAAGTATGAAACTCTAATGTCTGGCAGTATTGCCTGATTGTAATCTGCAGTGCTTTACCAGAAAAATCAAAAAATTTATAAGGGAATAGGGAAAGAATATTAGGCAAAATCAGGGCTGTTTTGCAAAATTCTGGACAGTTGGGGAGGTATGAACAGAACTATGAATAAAAAGGAAATAGGAATTGTATAATAAGTGACTAATCTCTGTATTTTCAAAAGTATTGGAAGGTAAGATTCCAACTATTGAAGCAGATGCATGGATAAACTAGGAATGACTAGGAAAGATGCTTATGTCTCTTAGGGGACATCATCCAGGTAGGGCATTGGGATCAGAAGGGCTTTATCTCAAAGGGTGATGAAGCACTGGGAGATATGCTAAGTGAGCAAGTGATAATTTGTATAGTCTTACCTTCTGAAATGGAGTACTGTTGGAGGAACACATGGTGATCTCTTTCCACAAAGACTGGTCTAAGAAGGAGTCATGTAATTAAAAAGCAGATAACTTTAATTTTTTGAACTCAAGACAGGCTATGGAAATAATTGTATGTAGCTGGTCATTACATTTTAAATAAATAGCAGCAGGAATTCACACAACAGAGCCACTATCAGTCTGCTCTGACCTCTTTCCAAGAGTGTCTCACTGCTAAGGCTGAGACAGTGAACCCAATGAAAGCAGTGTACCTGCATTCCACTAAGGCTGTTACTACTGTATGTTACAAATGGGCAACTGGAAAAGATGGGAAACAGAGAATAGACACAAGCCAGGACAGTAGATAGGAAATTTGCTGATAAATGGTAAATGATAGCTGTTGGGGAGAATTAATTAAGAGCCTGCACAAACTAATGGGAGGTTAGCAGTAGCAATGGATGAGAAAGATGTGAAGAAAAACAGTTTTGGGTAGTAACAGAGGAGTTTGATCGATTTGTTTTGATTTTGGTTTGATATAAGATGCTTTTTGTTATTCCAAGTATAATTTACATTGCTGGAAGATAATTTTGTTGTTTTGCTATGAGATAAGTTGCCTTGGTGGCTTTAACTGCAAGACTTACCACACATTTAATTGCTGATATTGATTGTTGCAAGTTAGATTGCTGGATGAATTTTAGATATGCTAGATTTTGTATTATGGCTGCATGAATTTTTTAACTTCAGGTGAGGACCAGTGATAAGAATTACCTTGATAATGTCAGGTAGTTAGAAGGGTTATGAAGAATTTTGAATCATAACAGTATCTTGTTTAGACAAAGAAATCATCTTCGGACTATAGGACTTGTGAAATCATAAAGGGGAACAAGTCAATGTTGCTGAGGGTAAGTAAAAGATTATTTTCAAAGGAATAAATGAAAAAAGCACACTGCACTAATAATTGGAGGTATTTTCCACTTTTTAAAGGACCAGTATAAAAGTAAAAGACAGTGTGCAAATTAGGGAGAATTTTAATGTAAAAGCTGGGGATATTGGTTAGAAAAGTGTCATTACTGGTGATGGGGTAAGAGTATGTAAGTCATTGCACATGTCGGGTAAGGTAACAAAAGAAAGTGTGCTGTTACAGTTTTTATTAGGAAGAGCCTTGGCACTTGAGATTAAGATCTTTTAGGAGGCTAAAGTTGTTTTGAGAGGTTCAGTAGCAGAGAGGGAGTCAAATAAATAGCAAAGCTAGTAAAGTGAGATGGAAAGGTTTGGTATGCTGTGGCAATGTACAGTTTATTGCTTGGAGCTAAACTGACAAGAAACCACAGATATAGGCCATGCCATCCCTTGTTCTTATCTAGACTTATTTAAGGCCTTCAGTACAATTTACCACGCAGGTCTTATCAAGAAACTTGCACATTTTACCAGTAATCCGTACGTTGTCTACTGGATTTCCAACTGCCAAGTTCCGAGGCTCTATTCTAGAACCCTACCATTCAGCATTAGTTTTCCAGTCTTAAGGCAGATGGTAATGGGCTATGGGTCATCAAGTCTGTAGATGACAGCAAACTGTGTGCTGTCATATGCTCCCCTAAAGACATGCATGCTCTCCAAAAAGGGTATGATTGGACTAACTCATTGTACGCTGTCCATCAACTTAAGTGGACTGACAAAAATTGTAAAGAGTTTTATCTTGAAACCAAGAATTCCCTAGTTCATACCATATCAAAGATACCCCCTTAAAACTGACCCAGTAATTAAGGGATATAGGTACTTTTATTGACAGCAAACTATCTTTAGACCATCAAAAGTCAGTCATAGTCAGCAAATCCTTCTACCCAACACAGTTAATTTCCAAATGCTACCTTTCAAGAGTAAGGAAATCATATCCTCTCTTTATATCTCCCTCTTCTGACTCACCATAAAATACTATGTCCCTTTAGCATGTACTCCTCTCTAAGCAGCTTGTCCACATATATTTTTGATCAAGAATATTATTGATTTAAACTTGATAAGCTGTGATTGAAAAATTAGAAATAATTCATATCACTGATCAGAAAATATCTACAATGGCACCTCTTATTCAAATCCTAATAATGTCACCACAATATTGGCTAACAGGTTTGTTATATATTTCTTCCCTGAAACTCATCCCTGCCCCAAATAAGGACCACATCCTTAAAGTGCTCTCCAAGACCAAAAATACTTCTCCATTAGGTCCTGACAACCTTCTTTGTCATACCTGTTAGCATAAGAAATCTGGATAAATGGGTGACAAAGGTAAAAAAACAGAGAAGTAAATATTTTCTTATAATCTTAGGAAGTTGCTGGGAAAACAGAATTTGTGTTAGGATGCATTTTCTGAATGAAATTCAAATGTATGTCATTATTTACTGATTTCACTCCTCAGTGATTTTCCAGAAAACAAAACGTTTTATGAGGAACAGAAAAAAAATATAAGCAAAAATCTGGACATTCTGTGAAAATCTGAACAGTTGAGAGGTATGTGACTGGTTGTCTCAAAAACAGTGTTAAGCAGTGCATTGCAGATCTCATTCTTAAGGTGTTCAACCTAAGCCTTGCCACAAGCTATGCTTCTAGTCAGTGGTGTACTGTGGTGGTGAAGATGGACCCACCATTGTCCCAAGCAACTATAGACCCATTGGCCTTATGAGTCTTGTTTGCAAAGCCATTGAATGGATCACCACTGATTTCATAAACCTGGGCATTAAGAATGTAATCAAGCTTGACTTGCAATAATTTGGATCAGTTAAGAGCAAGTCATTCTTCTCAATTTTGTGAACTTGTTAGAAAAGGCCATGCAATCTGTGGACAATGGTCACACTGTTTACACTTGCTACCTGGATCAAGCACAAACATTTGATACCATTCAAAACAATGATAACAAAGAGTGAGAAGCCACACTGAAAAAACAATCAGTAAAAACTAAATGAAAACTCCAGCCTAGCTAGAACTTCCAATGAGTGACCTCCCAAACCTCCTGTAACAGAGGCACATGGGATATATGCAAATGACCATTATGAACATCAGGTATTTCAGCTATATGGCGATTCTGATTGCCAATGACATTTACATTTGAAGTCGTTTTAATAGACAATTTCAGGCCAATAAAGCCAAACTCCACTAGCTATGGATATGCATATTTTGGCCTTGTTATGAACTCGTCAGCATAGCACAAGCAAATTGTTTGACTAAGCATAAGAAACATAGGGTTGGTATACCCAGCTGATGTCCATTATCATTAGGGTGACTGCAAAATATCCCAAGTAACAAATTAAAACAAAGAGTGAGAAGGTCACACTTAAAAAACAATCAGTAAAAACTAAATGAAAACTCCAGCCAAGCTAGAACTTCCAATGAGTGACCTCCCAAACCTCTGGTAACAAAGACACATGGGATATATTCAAATGACCTTTATGAACATCAGGTGTTTCAGCTATATGATGATTCTGATTGCCCATGACTTTTATGTTTGAAGTCGTTTTAATGGACAATTCCAGGCCAATAAAGCCAAACCCCACTAGCTATGGATATGCATATTTCGGCCTTGTTATGACCTCGTCAGCATAGCACAAGCAGAGTGTTTGACTAAGCATAAGAAACACAGGGTTGTTATAGTATAAAGTATAAAATACAGTCCTTGTCCTCCATGAAAAGATCAGTATAGGTTGTGGGCTGTTATTGGCAAGGCACATATTTGCCTGGTCTAGTAGCCTCGTATTTTCTATGATCCTATGATCATATACCGTGTTGTCACTGGTCATTATTACCATATGGATGCTGTTTTACAATGATAAATGTGAATAAGTTTCAAAATATCCACTGTTCAGTATGTATCAATAGTCCAGATCTACACAGTCCCCATTATTATAAAACTATCTCTATGTGTGGCCAAATACATTCCCTACAGTTTAGTTTAACACAGTTGTATTCCTTAGTTTGTTGTCACAGTATCCCTACATATAATGTATTTCCTGTTCACAGAACCCTTGAACAGCACAAATTCAGAGCTGCTGTGGATGATTTTACTGCCTGTGGAGGTCTTCATTATAAAGTCATAGATGCTCAGCTTAACAACCAATAACATACAAGAATTAGGCATTTTTTTACATGTGTCTTTGCATTATATTATCTATCAACAAAATCTCAGAAAACATTAGGGCAGTAATATTGTATGTTGTTAAGTTTCATATTGCTATCACACCTCTTTTTTTATTCCGTTTCTTAGGGTTTGGTTGAAGAGTCTTCAGGGCAGCAATCTTTGTTTATCAAGATGCTCTGCTACACTACACATATTTTTCAGCTGGTCATAGTGTGCATACACACACACACACACACACACACACACACACACACACACACACACACACACACACACACATGTATCCATACAAATATATGCTTTTACACACCTCTGTGTATACTGCATATGTCTCTGTATTCATTTATTTAACTACTTGATAGTTGACATGTATCATACATTCTAAACCATAATCCATGGTGGAGGTGTATATAGTAATCACAATCAATACACACTAAATGGTAAATCAGAAGTAAAATAAAAACAAAACTGTTATAAAACTGCAAAGTGATAAAAATATTCAATCTTCAAATCAACTCCAACTTTACTCTTCTCTCCCACTCAACCTTACTTCAGGAAATATCATCGAATATAACACCCCCTACTATCACTAGGGAACAGATCCTTAATGCTCTCACTAAGACCAACAACACTGCATCAATGAGCCCAAACAATATCCCAGGATGCCTTCTAAATAGCATGAAACATGACTTATCAGGGCCTCTGGAATTACTATTTAACTGTAGCCTCCAAACAGGCTTCGGGCCTCATGAATGGAGAAAGGCAACAGTCATCTCTCTGCACAAAGGTGGGCCATCTACAGACCCTGGAAACTACAGACCCATAAGTCTCACTAGTCTTATATGTAAAGCCATGGAAATTTATCATGGAGATGATCAGTAGAGCTATAGTAAACCTACAGACATTAGACTCAACCCAGTTTGGTTTTGTCAATGGCAGATCATGTTTACTCAACCTAGTGGACTTCTTTGAGAAAGTCACCAAAACAATGGATGAGGGAAAATCATTCACACTGCCTACCTTGACCTGGCCAAGGCATTTGACACAATTCCCCACTTGGGCATTGTTGACAAACACAAGAGGTTAGGTACAAACCCATATGTCACCCGGTGGATAGCCAGCTGGCTCACAGAAAGGACCCAGGAAGTTGGAATTGGGGAGTCCACCTCTACAAAGAGACCAGTCACAAGTGGAGTCCCTCAGGGATCAGTCCTTGGAACACTCCTTTTTGGCATTTACTTCTCAGAAGTCAAGGTCAGTGTTCTCTGGTTGAGTAAATTTGCAGATGATTCCAAATTAGGAGATGTCATTGAATCTCACACTGGCACAAATGTTCTCCAGGAAGGGCTGACAGAGACAAACAACTGGTGTCAGAGCCATTGACTAAAACTAAATGCCAAAAAATGCATAATAGTATCCTTTGGGAAGTCATCCATCCCTTGTAACTATCATAGTGACAACACACCCCTTAGAGCTGACCTAGTAGTCAGGGACTTAGGGACACACATAGATAGTAATGTACCTTTTGATAATCACATATCTACAGTGATGAGGAAATCATTCTATGTTGCGCAACTTATAAATAAAGGTATGCCATCTAAGTCTAAGGAATTCATTGTTCCACTGTATTCGGCATTCATCAGACCTATCATTGAGTACAATGCCCCCTTTGGTATGTACCTAAGCAGGTATATCCCAACAATTGGAACATCCACAGAGGTTCCCCACTAAAAGAATACAGGGCATAAGTAATGTGTTCTATACAGACTGCCTCAAGGCCCTATCCCTGTATTCTGTCTCCTACAGGCTTTTGAGGGGAGATCTATGCCTGGCATACAGGGTATTATCAGCCCTCACTCTGGTGGACCTCTTGCATATCCACAAAACAAACAGCACCAGAAATACCTATTCTAAAGACTTAAACCTTGCCTGTTATATGAATAGGACATGCTGGAGAGATAGGTATGTATCCCAGAGACTGCCCTATTTATGGAACAAACTCCCCATCCATATGAAGCAGAGTTCCTCTCTAACCCAATTCAAGTGCAACTTGGACAACAGGATGGGAAAACAACAATTCATCCCTTGTGTGGCACCCATGTCTCTAATGGACACAGGCAACCTGTAAATTGTTCATCTCCCAAGCCCATGCTTACACTTATCAAGGGTATCAGAACTTGTCAGAGATTTGGGATGCATGGCTAGGCTTAAAAAGGCCCTTATGGTCATTAGCCTAATAAACACCTATGGATATTTATTTTATTTATTTATTTTACATTTGTTAACCGGGGGTGTCTGACTGAGCTGAAAAGGCCCTTTGTCAGCAGAGGCCCAGGGAGAAAAGCTCCACAAAGAAAAATTACAGACACATTTAGTTATTTAGACATAATCAGTATACACACAAATTACAAGAGACATGTTTTTACAGTGGTATGCGGCACAAACAGTTACAGTGGAGAGAACAATCAAAAAAATATTAATTTTAAAAATAAAGGTAAGTAATAGATTTGTGGTGTACAGCTGAACTTTGGAATGTAGGTAGAATACATACATAGTACACAGGTACAGTACATACATTGTAGATTAGCCAGTGTTTGTGAGTAAGATTGAAAAACTATTATCAATTGCTCTAGATTTAGTATGTATATGTTATCCGCTTTCACTAGCCTGGGGAGCAATCATGGCACTGCCAACTTTGCTTGAGATGTTGCCTGATGAGGTCTTTAAAGGAGGCTTTGGATGGTGTGTTTTGAATGCTAGTAGGGACAGAGTTCCATTTTTTTAGCCACCGAACTACTATATAGTGCATCTCCAAAGCTATTGTAGCTGTTGGTGACTTCTAGTAGTAGTTTGCTTGATGATCTAAGAGGCCTTTTGGCTGAGTGATGTTGTACTAGGTTTTTGAGGGCAGGACACTTATTGGGGAGGTAATAGATAGAATGACAGAGGCAGAGCTGATTGTAGGTTAGGAGGTTGGGCAGTTCAAGCCAGTGGAGCTGTCTCAAAGCAGTACAGTGATGAGTTCTATATGAGCAATTTGCAGCAAAGCGGGCAATTCTGTTATAGCAAGCTTCCATTTTGCTTAGTTCAGTTTTGTTGAGATTAGTCAGAATGGGAGATGCATAGAGTAGGGTGGATAGAAGTTGGGAGCGAGCAATGGCTGATCTTGTGTTGTTGGTAAGAAATGGTTTGATACGGTTGAGTGACCCCAGTTTGGCATGTACTTTTTAATAGTTAAGTTCAGATGACTATCAAATTTTAGGTGGGAGTCTATGGTTATTCCCAATAGCTTAGCCTGTGCCACTGGAGCAATTGGAGTAGCATTTGTGGAGTAGATAGTGAATTGACTGTTAGTGTTTTGTTAGGAGTGGTTATAATCATAAGCTGAGTTTTTTTGGATTGAGGATAAGTTGGGCTTTGGTAAGGTAGTTTTCAATGTCAGAGAATGCTAGTTGAGTTGTTTGCAGGAGGGTGGGAATGTTTTGTGCAGCACAGATTAAGGTAGTGTCATCTGCATACTGAATTATAGATGCATGCTGTGTGGAGGTGTGGAGGTCATTTGTGAAGACTGTGAATAGTAGTGGTCCTAAGATAGAACCCTGTGGGACTCCTATAGTTATGGGCAGCTGAGGAAAGAGAGAATTTTCCCATTTCACAGCTTGGTACCTGTCAGTTAAGTAGCTTTGGAACCAGGTAAGAGTGGAATTAGATAGATGATATTGGTTTAGTTTGTTTAGCAGGATTTGGTGTGAGACTGTGTCAAATGCTTTGGACATATCCAAAAAAAGAGTTGACACTTGCAGGCCTTCATTTTTGAGACGGTTTACTGTGTCTGTGAAGCAGAGGAGAGCTGTAGTGGTACTATGGTATAGAATAGGTGGAAAAGGCACCCACAGGTTATAAAACAATTATTAAAATGGTCATTTTTTTATCATGGTAGTATGCAGCACACTATTATAATACTTAGAAATAATTAAACCAGTCAAATACAAGCAGCTGGCTTCATGGTGATGGAGTAATTCAGTAATTAAATCATTTTCTAGACATGATGGTGTGTGTATGTATGTATCTATGTATATTTGCATACTATCAAGAAAAAAACAGATTTACTCTAATTGCTGTGCTTCATTATAGCTTTACTGGAACATTATTTAATCCAAATCACTCTAATCCTATGTTTTCACTCCTGCCTACAGCTTTTACTATTTGAGCTTATGATTTTGTATTAGTTACAAGACATATGAGGAAATAAATAGTTCTAAACTTTTTTCCCATTGTAAACAGGATTAATAGTGAATAAATATATTCATCAGTATATGACATCTAGACTAAGATGTTTTAGGTTTGCATTAATGCATTTGCCCTCGTACATTCATTAGGCTGCAGAAATTCAGGCAGTGAATGTTACTAGGGATTTATTATTGTACTTACAGGTTACAAAGGTGGTGTCTGGTAGAGCTCACCTGGGAGTATGATCACAGAATTACATATACAAGAGCTGCTCTCCATTCTGCTTAGTGTTTTGGTGGAACAGCAAACTCCTGCATGTACCTGTGTAGGTTCAGTGAAGGACAATACAGGCAAACTCCTGCACTTACCTGTCTAAGCTCAGTGAAGGAGAGTAAGAAATATCACAGAAAGAAGATGAAGATCACAGGTAACAGTAAATTTGATAGATTAAAATGCATTTAACTTGGATTTAGCTAGCATACATTTTGATTTTATATGAACAGGCATGGATTTCTTACTGAAGTGACATTTTCATTCATTTTTGTCTGGCTTTTTGGTCAAAGATTAAGGACTGTGTGCTGCCATGCACATATCCTACAGCAATCCTGAGTTTAATTCTCCTAGCCTTCATTTATCTACTGAGTGACTCTTGCTTATGAAAAGTGACTGCCTCTCGGGCTTGCCTATATAGTTTACTTTTTTCATTTTCAGTTTGATTAAGGACTAAATATCTGCTAGTTAAAAATTCTGTCAGAAACTATTTTTTAAGACAAGCCTTTTTTATTTAACAAAAGCTTAAGTAATAACACATTAACAATCCCAATTCCAAACATTGAGTTAGCAACCAGTTAATGGACACAACTTACGTTCTATCAAGACATTAAATTGATACAATAAAGGCGAATGGTACAAAGTCTGAAAAAAAAAACTGATTAAACAAAACTTATTCCAAGATCAGCAGCTATGTTTTTGATTCCTGATATAATTAACTACCTACTGCTTTGCAGTTCACTGTCAGGCATTTTAGTACATTTAAATTGTTAATCCCATATTCTTCCACTGTAAATCATTTAACACTCTTATATTTCTTGTCATAGTTCTCCAAACTCTGAGACCATTATCTCATAAATAATGTAGTGTTGTTTTATGTAAGACAATAATCATTTGTCTTCAGTATCTTAGAAAAGAAAATTATGTTTTTGCAACTGTAGCTGCAGAATTTTAACACAAAAAGTTGTTCATTGTAACTGTAGTAGTTCATGCCCTTTAAACACAATAGTTCATATTAAGCAATTTGTTTGTTGATCTTTACATGTCTAGACAATAACCAGACATTTGCCAAAGGTGAGAATCAAACCTTGTACTTTATGTGTGTGAGGTATGTACCTTAACCATATGCCAGCCTTGAAATAATTGACTTGCTTTCAAATCTTTTCAGAGATTTCCTACTGTTCAAAGACTTTTGCCATTGTTAAGCCTTGACTCTAATTAGACTGACATAAATGGACATTATATCCTACAATTGCTGAAACTGTATAAATCTGAAAATCGCTTCTGATAATTAGTATCTTATTATCATTTTAATTATTTTGTGTGGACACACACATACACACACACACACATCTATAGATTAGATATATAGATATAAATATATATATATATATATATATATATATATATATATATATATATATATATATATATATATATATATATATATGAATAATATTACCACCAAAGGTGAATTATTAATAAAGTTACAAAGAATGTGATCCTTTTTTCCGTTAATTTCTCCAAATGTTTTTGTTTCTAATATGACAGAAATGGACCCCATTCCTGATTCAGGGTATGATTAAAGTTCATGAAATTAGTATTGCTTCAGTATTTTATGTTTGCTAAGAGTACACTTCTTAGCCCCTACAGTGTACAGAAATGCTTTCTTTTGTATTTCATATGGAGTTACATGTATTGGTAGCATATTTAATTATATTTGAAAATTATTTTTATTAGTTCTACTACTATTGGAAATGTCTGAGTCTGTCCATTCCACAGTGCTCTAGTATTTTCTTGTAGAGCCTTGTATTTTATGATTTGTTAACCCTTGGTATACAAGTTACTAATCACAAACTGCAGCTACTTCAAGGAACAATGCTACTTTTATCCTTTTTTCCTTAGACTACTATATATAATTTTCTTACATCTAGTTTCTTAACTGTTGTTATTGGGCAATCCCATGTGATTCAGTCTTCATTGCTGACAATAAAGCTTTGTGGTTCATGTTTTCAATGCTTCTCAGCTACTTGTATATTGTAGTATTTGCACAATCCCCAGTGCAACAGTCCTGTCACATTATTGTGTTTTTCTGTATACAGATCCTCAGCCATGGGTGTATCACACCCAGCAACAATATGTGCAACTGTCTCCATTTCTCTTTTACAGAATCTGCATTTGTCTGTTATTTGAAATAGCAGTTTATATAATAAATTCAACATCCTTCTAAAACATGTATTCATCTGGCTAGTAAGTATTTCATAAATAGGCTAAGTAAAACATTCTAATCTGATTTTATCATAGTGTTTCATACATAGTAAGAATTCCAGTCCATCTCTCATGTAAAGAAAACATTGGGTGTTGCCAGGAAAAGTGTAAAGAGACACATATATTAAAATTCAACCATAAATTGTCTGGAATTACCACAGAACTGAGCAGCAAGGGTTCTATTCTTAACATATTCTTAAGTATTGTCTGCTATATGATATAATATAAGAATATATGGTATCTTTTCTTTACAGTAAAGCACAAATGCATAAATGCTATCCAGAAAATTAAATCTCTAGACATGTAACCTAAACTAGTGTGCTCATGTGTTGATGGCATACACCCAGGCAGCAGGCACTTGATAAGTGTCTCATGAGCTTGAAGAAACTGGCAAGACTGGATGGCCATGGCCATCGTGGAGGGAACAGAAGGGTGTCACAAGATACTTACTGTCACATTCCCTTAGAGGTGTGTCAGTGTTGTGTAGGTATCCAGGGTTGTGCTTTCAGCCCAGCA